>NC_052519.1:2318802-2538818 GCF_014356525.2 Nilaparvata lugens
GAAAACACCATTCTACCTGGCTCAGATGGTATATCGTAATCTGCCTGCAAAGATGAGAGACTTCGAATGCAGTATTGCTGTTTACAAGCGTAAGGTCGAGAGGTGGCTCTACTGACTGGGGTGGGAAATGTCTGAAAGCCTGCTTCATTCTGTTTATATGCACTAAAACCTATCCTTTATTTTTTCTTCTTTTTTTTTCTTTAGCTCAGTTTGGTCAATTTTTGCTATCCTACTCCTTTTATATTTTTAAAAATTTTACAAGGAAAATCGCTCTCATAAAGATGAGTCCTGTGAGTCCGCTGGTCTCTTTTCCTTTTTTAAAATATGTCTTACTTTAGTTAAGTTATAAGTCTAGTTATAATGATTTAATTTTCCCATTTTCTCCCATATGGATCTGAGAAATCCCGTTTTTTTCTTTAATTTATAGTTTCATATGTCGCTGTTCTGTTCTCTACAATCAATCAGACTTGTGTTGTTCCAGACTTGTGTTTTCATATTCCTTTCATTATATTGATAATAATTGGCTACCGAGAACTCACCCCTACACACAGACGTATAGTCTTGTAGAGGTATTCCAGTAACCAATTTTCAAGTGTCATATTTTTTGTAACTGTGCATTTTGGAATAATAAAGAATTTGATTTGATTTGATTTGAATCTAGACAGAGTACCTCTTTGAAACAGTTGTTAACTGGTAACTAAATTAATAATTTTGTCAGGTTGGCATTAAGTTGAGTTGACTTTGTTAGGTTGGCACCAAGTTGAAGATTGAAATGCATTTATCGCGGAAAAATTGATTGGGCACTGCTACTTCAATCAGAGCTATTCCTGGGAATATATTATATCGCCTGATATGGCGAGCGAAGCGAGCCTGACGGCTAGTCGATAATACAGCGCGGCTGTAGCTGAGCGGCTAGAGTCGCCGCTGAGGAATCGGACCTCAAGTTTAATGTGACTAGTATTGTAGAGTTGGGCTAAAAGATAGCATGAGGAGATAGCTTATGATATAGGGTGTTTATGATCCAAATTCTACTGTTAACTCAAGCGTATAGTCCTAGTAGTTGTTTTTGGTGGAGCCTTGAGACGCTGGTAGTCTCTCATACTGTGCCGTTCTTACACTCTCACCCCAACAAAACTGTAATAATGGAAAGTAGTCGACTGTAATCGGCTTGAAATTTGGAAGCTAATACCATGGGATATCATCTTATGCTATATTTTCTCTATGGTAGGACATTGATAGTCATTTTCATTAATACAAAGTAATAAAGGATTAAACTTTGATGAATATAATCAAGTGGAGAATGTGAGTGAATAGAGCACTTTTTGTTTGATATTGCAGTTCCTGGTACAAGCGTGATGATGCCAGCCCTATCTCCTACAATGTCGGAGGGCGAAATTGTCTCTTGGCTGAAGAAGGAAGGTGAAAAGCTGTCTCCCGGTGATGTGCTCTGCGAAATTCAGACGGACAAAGCTGTTATGTCCATGGAAGTGGATGATGAGGGAGTTCTCGCCAAAATATTGGTATGTATCTTGCTTGGTCTTTGAATTGATTTTTAGGCTATTCGCACACCAGTTAGTCAAGACAAGACAAGACACGTTTAGTCACAATACTTCACATAGCTGCTTGTGGAGCAACACACACTGATTAGTCATTGCAATTAGACATATCTTCATAAGCAGACATGTGAAGTATTGTGACTAAACGTGTCGTGTCTAGCCTGACAGTAATTCATGATTCGGTATCTAACCCCGATTTATTCCCGACTGAGCCTAGTCTGCATGTAGTAATAGCAAATTATTAGATAGATTGGAGGGTGAAACAAGTGTATCTAATGATACAAATTTTCCTATATTGAGGTCCACGTTATGATGGCAGTGTTTGATTAGCAATGGTATTGCTATCCTTGTCTACTTGTCTATTATTCAACAAAGCGGATAGTGCTATCTCTTTCTCGCTCTGCTCTGTTGCCAGGTCGTCTTTTAACAATGTTGATCTAATAATTAACAAAATATTTCATGAAAATTCATAATTAAATTATTTAAAAATATAATTGATTATTTTAAACGTGAATTAACAGTTAATATTACAACAATAAACCTGTATCAGCTACCGAATATAGAAGGAATTGACAAGATAGAGGTTCGGCAACGTTGATCTCCTATCTTTCTCCACTGCCATTATAACGTGGACCTCACCATAGTTGATTCTCGACTTTTGTTGCACTAATAAAGATTAACCAGCTAAGAACCTTCTGTGTATTTTTTATTGTGCAAAAGAAAGATGATTAGAATTTCTCTTACAACTAAGTTTCTTAGTATAGTTGAAGATGTGTTGGATTTAACACAGTCCTGTAACTGCATTACTTCTGGTAATGTTGGAATTGCAGTCCTGTAATTAAATTAATAGAAGTGGGTTTCACAACCAAACTAACTTGAGATGTTTTTTTAATATTATGGAAAAGTTTCACAACAGACTCATCAAAAATAATGTGTTCAACAAATTTTATCGAGAGTTTATTTCCTTTATTACCCAGGTACCGGCTCAAACGAAAGTCGATTCTTCAGTTATTGTCGATAAGAACTACAGATGGAAATTACTGAGATATTGCAATTATTCAAATGCCTATGAATTAATTATTATTAAACGAAAATCCAAATTAAATGCTGTAATTCACCCCGAAGACTTCTGCTACTGCAAATATTGAAAACAGGGTAAACAGCTAGATGGAAATTTGATGAGCGCTTCTATTAAAAAATTATTTGTCAGCCCGGGAATCGAACCCAGTACCTCCTAATTGCCGGTCAGGATGCTTACCCTTACACCAAACCGACAATCTCTGGATAGCAGCGCACATTTTATACTAAGCCATAGCGGCCAGCCAGTCTACAGATGGAAATTATCCAGAGATTGTCGGTTTGATGTAAGGGTAAGCATTCCTGACCTGCAATTAGGAGGTACTGGGTTCGATTCCCGGGCTGACAAATAATTTTTGGATAGAAGCGTTCATCGAATTTCCATCTATCTGTTCAACCTGTTGTCAATATTTGCAGTAGCATAAGTCTTCGGGGTGAATTACAGCATTTATTTGGATTCTCTTTTAATAATCGATAAGAACTGATCTACGATTATGTTGTGTATTGTATATTGTTCAAAATGAAGATAAATATATAGTCCAGGTGTTGGCCCTTACATTGCCATGCATGAGTCTAATTATAATATTTGATAGGATAATCAAAGATTTTTAAATATAATCTTATTATTATATTATAATAAATCCTATAACATTGAGATGAATAAATATAAAGCAATAATTAAAGAGGTATATCTTTCTATGTATATAATATTATATTATATTACATGAATATCTTTATACTAATGGAATCCTACCTTAGGTGTGAACTATTTATAATCGAAATTATAATGGCTGAAATATTACGTACTAACGTGAATAATGCATAGCTCCTTATAAGAAATAGGAGTATGCATCTTATATTATTTTAATTTGTATTTAAAAGTAATAAATAAAACTAAGTCTCTTTGCTTTAGAACAATGATATAGGATTACGGATGGTTATTGGTGCATAGATGTGTCGGCACCGGTCATCGATATTCTTCTCAAATTTAAACAATATTAAATTCCATATAAGTTTGACATAATAACTATCAATCAATTTTATAACAATTTGAAAAATAAGCAAAGAATAATGATAATAAGATTATTCATGGATATTGCAGCGGTTTCCATATTTTATGTCGACCATAACTGATTGACCATAAATACGAGTAAGTCCAAGTACATGCCTATTGTAACCCGTGGTCAGCAAGATCCAGGCCCCAGAGTCATGAAACTTCACTCATGTGGAGACCCAACTTCTACCGTGTGCAACTGTGAAATCTTAGAAAGAGTAAACCAATACAAGTATCTGGGCATAGTAATTGATTACAACTTAAATTGGAGTCCACACATACAGTTTATAAAGCAGAGGCTCCGAAGATTGCTGTATGCTTTCAATCAACTGAGCCAGGTACTGAGCTTGCAACATTGTAAGACTGTCTATTATGCTTTCGTTCAGTCTATCATACAGTACGGTATTCTCATCTGGGGAGGACTGTCACCTTCTCTCCTGGAGCCGCTTGCGGTGTCGCAAAGACAAATAATTAAAACAGCCCTGAACAAACAATACCGATACCCAACTATACAACTATTTTCAGAATTTCCTGTTTTAAACATAAGGCAATTGTATATAAAATCTCTATTAATTTACCTTAAGAACAATAGTCATAATATTTTGCCAGAAATTCTCCATACCTATCCTACTCGGTATAGATTGAATTATGGATTTGCGACGCCGCAGGTGGTTCACGGAGTGGAGCTGAAAACACCATTCTACCTGGCTCAGATGGTATATCGTAATCTGCCTGCAAAGATGAGAGACTTCGAATGCAGTATTGCTGTTTACAAGCGTAAGGTCGAGAGGTGGCTCTACTGACTGGGGTGGGAAATGTCTGAAAGCCTGCTTCATTCTGTTTATATGCACTAAAACCTATCCTTTATTTTTTCTTCTTTTTTTTCTTTAGCTCAGTTTGGTCAATTTTTGCTATCCTACTCCTTTTATATTTTTAAAAATTTTACAAGGAAAATCGCTCTCATAAAGATGAGTCCTGTGAGTCCGCTGGTCTCTTTTCCTTTTTTAAAATATGTCTTACTTTAGTTAAGTTATAAGTCTAGTTATAATGATTTAATTTTCCCATTTTCTCCCATATGGATCTGAGAAATCCCGTTTTTTTCTTTAATTTATAGTTTCATATGTCGCTGTTCTGTTCTCTACAATCAATCAGACTTGTGTTGTTCCAGACTTGTGTTTTCATATTCCTTTCATTATATTGATAATAATTGGCTACCGAGAACTCACCCCTACACACAGACGTATAGTCTTGTAGAGGTATTCCAGTAACCAATTTTCAAGTGTCATATTTTTTGTAACTGTGCATTTTGGAATAATAAAGAATTTGATTTGATTTGATTTGAATCTAGACAGAGTACCTCTTTGAAACAGTTGTTAACTGGTAACTAAATTAATAATTTTGTCAGGTTGGCATTAAGTTGAGTTGACTTTGTTAGGTTGGCACCAAGTTGAAGATTGAAATGCATTTATCGCGGAAAAATTGATTGGGCACTGCTACTTCAATCAGAGCTATTCCTGGGAATATATTATATCGCCTGATATGGCGAGCGAAGCGAGCCTGACGGCTAGTCGATAATACAGCGCGGCTGTAGCTGAGCGGCTAGAGTCGCCGCTGAGGAATCGGACCTCAAGTTTAATGTGACTAGTATTGTAGAGTTGGGCTAAAAGATAGCATGAGGAGATAGCTTATGATATAGGGTGTTTATGATCCAAATTCTACTGTTAACTCAAGCGTATAGTCCTAGTAGTTGTTTTTGGTGGAGCCTTGAGACGCTGGTAGTCTCTCATACTGTGCCGTTCTTACACTCTCACCCCAACAAAACTGTAATAATGGAAAGTAGTCGACTGTAATCGGCTTGAAATTTGGAAGCTAATACCATGGGATATCATCTTATGCTATATTTCTCTATGGTAGGACATTGATAGTCATTTTCATTAATACAAAGTAATAAAGGATTAAACTTTGATGAATATAATCAAGTGGAGAATGTGAGTGAATAGAGCACTTTTGTTTGATATTGCAGTTCCTGGTACAAGCGTGATGATGCCAGCCCTATCTCCTACAATGTCGGAGGGCGAAATTGTCTCTTGGCTGAAGAAGGAAGGTGAAAAGCTGTCTCCGGTGATGTGCTCTGCGAAATTCAGACGGACAAAGCTGTTATGTCCATGGAAGTGGATGATGAGGGAGTTCTCGCCAAAATATTGGTATGTATCTTGCTTGGTCTTTGAATTGATTTTTAGGCTATTCGCACACCAGTTAGTCAAGACAAGACAAGACACGTTTAGTCACAATACTTCACATAGCTGCTTGTGGAGCAACACACACTGATTAGTCATTGCAATTAGACATATCTTCATAAGCAGACATGTGAAGTATTGTGACTAAACGTGTCGTGTCTAGCCTGACAGTAATTCATGATTCGGTATCTAACCCCGATTTATTCCCGACTGAGCCTAGTCTGCATGTAGTAATAGCAAATTATTAGATAGATTGGAGGGTGAAACAAGTGTATCTAATGATACAAATTTTCCTATATTGAGGTCCACGTTATGATGGCAGTGTTTGATTAGCAATGGTATTGCTATCCTTGTCTACTTGTCTATTATTCAACAAAGCGGATAGTGCTATCTCTTTCTCGCTCTGCTCTGTTGCCAGGTCGTCTTTTAACAATGTTGATCTAATAATTAACAAAATATTTCATGAAAATTCATAATTAAATTATTTAAAAATATAATTGATTATTTTAAACGTGAATTAACAGTTAATATTACAACAATAAACCTGTATCAGCTACCGAATATAGAAGGAATTGACAAGATAGAGGTTCGGCAACGTTGATCTCCTATCTTTCTCCACTGCCATTATAACGTGGACCTCACCATAGTTGATTCTCGACTTTTGTTGCACTAATAAAGATTAACCAGCTAAGAACCTTCTGTGTATTTTTTATTGTGCAAAAGAAAGATGATTAGAATTTCTCTTACAACTAAGTTTCTTAGTATAGTTGAAGATGTGTTGGATTTAACACAGTCCTGTAACTGCATTACTTCTGGTAATGTTGGAATTGCAGTCCTGTAATTAAATTAATAGAAGTGGGTTTCACAACCAAACTAACTTGAGATGTTTTTTTAATATTATGGAAAAGTTTCACAACAGACTCATCAAAAATAATGTGTTCAACAAATTTTATCGAGAGTTTATTTCCTTTATTACCCAGGTACCGGCTCAAACGAAAGTCGATTCTTCAGTTATTGTCGATAAGAACTACAGATGGAAATTACTGAGATATTGCAATTATTCAAATGCCTATGAATTAATTATTATTAAACGAAAATCCAAATTAAATGCTGTAATTCACCCCGAAGACTTCTGCTACTGCAAATATTGAAAACAGGGTAAACAGCTAGATGGAAATTTGATGAGCGCTTCTATTAAAAAATTATTTGTCAGCCCGGGAATCGAACCCAGTACCTCCTAATTGCCGGTCAGGGATGCTTACCCTTACACCAAACCGACAATCTCTGGATAGCAGCGCACATTTTATACTAAGCCATAGCGGCCAGCCAGTCTACAGATGGAAATTATCCAGAGATTGTCGGTTTGATGTAAGGGTAAGCATTCCTGACCTGCAATTAGGAGGTACTGAGTTCGATTCCCGGGCTGACAAATAATTTTTGGATAGAAGCGTTCATCGAATTTCCATCTATCTGTTCAACCTGTTGTCAATATTTGCAGTAGCATAAGTCTTCGGGGTGAATTACAGCATTTATTTGGATTCTCTTTTAATAATCGATAAGAACTGATCTACGATTATGTTGTGTATTGTATATTGTTCAAAATGAAGATAAATATATGAGTTTGTTGTATTGTTGCCCAGGTACCAGCTCAAACAAAAGCCCAAGTGGGACAGTTGATAGCTCTGGTGGTGGCTGAAGGAGAGGACTGGACAGATGTGCAGATTCCTGCTATGGGTGGGGCCCAGGCGGAAACACCCAGTGTGGGTTCAGCCCCCACTCCTCCTAGCTCCTAGTCCCACTGTGGGATCGCCAGCTCCCGCCGTTGCTCATCAGTTGCATGGGTAAGCTATAGTGAGCCCCACGTTATAATGGCAGTATTTGATTAACATTGGTGTTGCTATCCTTGTGTATCTTTCGACAAAGGAGATAGCGAATGTTTCAAGTCATAGTGTTGTGTATCAAGTTGAGATGATATTGTATTATATTGGTTTGATAATATGTCATGTGTGGTGATACTGTCATTATAACGTTGATCTCACGTTATCAACTATCAGTCAACTGTTTTTTTGTTCATTAATTCCAGTTTCAAATTTGAATTTATCTTTATTCATTACAAAAAGCATACGGGTGTCGTCTACTATTCTAACAAAATTAATAGTATGATGCAATTATAAGAAGAGATAAACTCAATCCACTGGAAAGAAACAATATCCAAAGTGAGATTCATGTTTCAATGTCAGCTTCTGATTAAGATTGATTTGCCATCCTCCTCTGACATTAGACAAAACAGATAAATGCATCCTTTTCTACCTTCGCAATGTGCCATATAGTTTGTAGGCTATTAAGAAATATAATGGACTACTAGACTATTCAATCTCATATTAGAATTCATTTCCAGGTTATAAAATGACATATTTCGAAGGTGAATATAATAAATTATTTTTTCTGACAGAATTACTGTCAAATAAAATGCAAATTACCCTTTCTAGGTGGGGTTTCACAGCAAAGCTGGGCCGAGTGGAATCCGCTTGCTCGCTAACTATTCAGGATTTAGTCGGGAGAATTCAAATCAACGCCGGGCCGAGCCGAGCGGATTTGTGCAGTCGTCTTGATGCCCAACTCGAGCGTTTTCGGTCAAGCTGATTCTGTTTCTTTCAGTTTAGTCCGATCTTCCCACGTAGTGAGTTGCGCAGTATTTGTGTTTTTAACTTGAAAAATGTCTTAAAAAGCAAATCAGCAATCGGCTTCAGTGCGAACACAGGCAGATTCAGCTCGGCTCGGCATCGCATTTCTCCGCTCGGCTCAGCATCGCATTTCTCCGCCCGGCTCGGCTCGGCCCAGCCCAGCTTTGCTGTGAAATCCGCCTAATTGAATAATTGAAAGCAGTAGTATGAGAGTACGGTTGCTGCGAGACTTTTTTACGACTTTTTTACGACTGAATATCTTACTCTCAGATTTAACTGAAACATGTTCTTGACAACGATGTGAAGCAGTGGGTTGTACACACAACAAACACTGTCAGATTTAAGTGAAACGAACTTCTTACTGTCATAAATTCTAGATGTACTTGACAACTAGGATGAGATTTTACCATTCTTTCAAGAATACATGTCCAGCAGTAACATTCAAATCCCATATTTTCAAAACTCTTTATGTGTGTGTATTCAGCACAGTTGAATATTCTTTTGGAAGAATAATAGTGAATTCGAAGTTCTTTTCTGAATCTATATTGATATAAATTAAATCATTCTCACCAAATCTTACATTCTTAACATAGAACCAATCAAACTGAAAAACATTGGCATATCAAAGTTTGTCATTTCTTGTTGTAGTTTTCACTCATCTCACAGCACTATGTAGCAATGTTTATAGATAAGCTTACCGTGAGACAACCTTGGACATTATCATTACGCACCAATTCTGCTCTTGGCTGATGATTAACATGTTTCAAAATTTCACTTCAGAGACCTTACAAGGACGAATGCGGTTCCGGTCCAATTCAATACTCGAGCATTGTCACGTTTTTGCAATTTTACTTCACATAGCTTACAAGGACGAATGTGGTTCCGGTCTAATTCAATACTTGATCATTGGCATGTTTTTGCAATTTTACTTCACAGAGTTTACAAGGACGAATGCATCTCTGTTCTAATTCATCTCAAATTCGAGCATTAACACGTTTCGTGCATAATCTTGTTTCACCTTGGAAAAAATGCATGTGAACACTCTCTCACGTTGAAATAGAATGTAGCTAGCTATTTCTCATGCAATTTCTCCCAAGCAATTTGCATAGTGAAAATCGGTTAAAGATTGATATGATTCTAACTTTAGGGTTTTAGAACATCGCCGTAGATTGAGAGACACATTTTATCAGTAATTAAATCACCTACTTGATCTTCTGTCAAATTATGTTGTTTTGCCTCAATCCAATTCATATGAAAGCTAACTTTAGCATAATTCCGTACTATTTGGTAGGCTATTCGATGTATAAATAAAGTGAGATAATCGGTGAATGCAGCTGAACATTGTAATCTCGTCACTTCATCATTCTCTGTATTTTCAATTGAAGTTGCTATTTCCTCATGAATTGATTTGACTGTAGCTTGTAATTCATCTTTCTCAATAAATGCTTGCATTTCACTACTCAGATCATTTTTCAATACATAAGTTTCGCTAAACGTAGTTAGCAATGTATTCAAATCGTTTTTTGAAACAAATTGTTCAATCCCCTCCATAAGATTTGTCTTTTTCGTATTAGTCATTGCGGATAATCGATCTTCAAACTCTTGTTTTGTTATAACAATGTTATTCAATGCATGCACAGTTTTATCCAAATATTCCTTATCAACCGATAATGAATGAGTTTCATTTACTCTAGTAAAAAGTTCTGTGCTGAGCTGTTTCAATCTGGTATTTAGATAATTTCTATCTAATACTTGCAAATCTTCAATTTTGTCTGAGATAACTTTCAATTTCTCATCCAAATATTTCTTGTCAACTTTATTATCGTTGATCGTATTCAAGTGCGATCTGAATATCTCTGTTGTTGATTTGAGATCATGAAGAGAATTCTCCAAATTGATAGATTTATCTTTAAGTCCCCTATCGATATTGTCAGATAACTGTTGTAATGTACTGAAGATGTGTTCCTTTTTGATCTTGTTCAATCCAATATTCTTAACTTTATTAGATAATTGTGAATCTTAATACGAATGCAGAGATTCACTAACACCCTGTTGATTAATTGCCTGTATTATTCTCTCACTAAAACTGGTAAGATCTGGTTCATTCCATACAATGTCTTTCTTCGCAGCGACTCTCTCGCTTTTACCTCCTAATCTGTGCACGCTCATTCTGCAACTAAACAATAATTTTACCTTCACGCAATTCCTCTATAATTGATGCAATCTCAACATCATGACCCGAGTGTCCAGCAAGTTTTGATGATTTTAATAAATGAAGTCTCTGAACCAATCCATCATAGTTGTCATAATATTGGTAAATTCTATTGCTAGAAGTATTTTTTTTCAAATTTCAATAACCTTAACCTCTCTTACTTGTTTTTTTAACAGGAAACAGCATTTGAATTAAGCGAGACTTTACACCACTGTTACGTTTCACATATCCTCGTCTATCCAAATGAACTTTTGTTATTGATAGAATCTTCTTGTATTTATTTAGATCTTTTTCATCAAAGAGATATGAATTTGGTCTTTGGGCAAATAACAGTTCTAATAGACCATGTGTAATTCGGAATTTTTCGTTATCAATATAAAAGAAGTAGTTATCAAAGCTAACAACCATCTCACCCATAAAATATAATTTTCGGTCAGAATCATAGGAAATTCCATAAGGAATCGAGTTATCCAATTTTTCAGTATACAAATATTGTGCAAGCACTTGATTCTTTATCTTCTTTATTTTGCTGCTTGTATCACTCTCAAGCCTAGTTGAATTAAATATACTTGATTCGTTCATGCTTAGATCTTTTTCAGCTGCTGATGGTGATGCAACTTCTATTGTTTCACTAATATCATCATCATGTTTTTCTCCTAGTTCCATACTTTCTTCGTCTTCTTCTTCTTCTTGTTCCTCCTTTTTTGGTATAAAACTGTGATCAGATTGGTGAGAAGATTTAGTTTTCCCCATTTCAACTAGAGGTGTGATAATCGGTTTAAAAAGTTTTTCTCTGTAATCATCAGATTGCTTTTCAAAATGTACAATGCTTCTATGTTTATCTCCAATAACTTTCCTCAATTTCTTAATGTTATCGATTAGAGCAACACTAGCATTTTGTCTTCTACGAGACATCCTCATTCTTTCACTGCTACTCACTCTCTACTGAATGTCAATAAAGTTATCCAGACCCTGCCTATATTTTCCACTATTAGCTACACAGTCTGTCATAATAGTAAGAAAACTATGCTTCTTAGAATTCCACACATTTGAACACAGTTTACTGAAATCTCTGAAGCAAATATCTTCACCCACATAGTCTCTATGTATTAATTTGAGTGATAATTGATCAATTTTGAATATAACAATCATATTTGCATTATCTCTGGTGAAATGTTTTTGTGTTGCACCATAACTTTGAATTAAATATGCTGTATCAATATTACGATGTCTACCCATAGTAAAATAATCTCTTATTTGAGGTGTGACTAAGTTGTAAATCATCAAATATAACTAGAGAAAATTGTGGTATTTTATTCGGGTGGGGAATTCTCTCGGGAATATCATTGACATGAAATTCAATACCTTTCATTTTTGAAAAGACTTTTCTTAAAAACAAGTACTTATCTTGATATTGACTTTTAGTATTTAAATGAATATGTTTAAATCTCAATCCATTTTTGGAAAAAATCAAGCTGAACAATAAATTCGTTTTACCGCATTCAGATGGGCCTACGATGAGAATTCTAGCGTTATGTGGTATCAATGTACCATTCTTACACCATACAGGCTTTTCCTCTTGTGCAATTGACTTATCGAAATTTACAATGACAAGTTTGTTCATGTTGAGAAAGTGAGATATACAAACAGAACGAACTGTTTCATGTGTCTGGTTCACTCGCTAATGAAGCGTTTCTAGGTGACACACATACATGTACTCACCCATTCAACATCTAGTCACCCTGTGCCACATGCTACTAGCACTTCTCTATGACAAAAATGAGAAATGAAAGAGCGAACATTCAATTCAAGTTGTTTTTATTTAAAAAACACACACAATGTAAAGAATATTACAATGATTATCCACAACAGATGTGGATAGATAATTATATAATGTACATTATTTACATCATATGATCTTACTCTAATTATTTACAGCAAATGTGGATAGATAATTATAATGTACATTATTTACATCATATATGATCTTACTCTAATTATTTACAACGAATGTGAATCAATAAAATTATACCATGTGATCTTACTCTAATTATTATTTACAATCTTACTCTAATAAGTTCTCTCGATTTATGAATGATGGTTGTGGAAATCCAATCCATTTCACAAGCAACTTATCCTTATCTCGTCTCAATATTTTTTCTATCAAATAAACATTTCTTTCAGATTCATTCAAAAGTGTTTTTTTTTATTTCTTCTTGATAAAACCTACCCTGTATTATCTCACCACTAAGATCTTCTAATGAGTTAGTGATAGGTCTTGTGGGATGTATGCTCACAATTCGGAAATATTCGGGTGACCAATTCATTAGATATTTTTTATCAAATATCTGTTTCTTTTTAGAAATTCTCACAATATCACCTAGCTTATATTTTGGTTTCAACACTTTTAATTTGAATTGTCTATTAAATGCAGAGTTTAGTGATTCTAAAACACGTTTACAATGTTTTTTCAGTTACATCTTTAGGTCGCATTCCAATGCTACTGTGTACTGTATTGTTATAATCATCTACAATATTTTGTAAGTTATTAACCCAGTTTTTACTCCCACGTTCAGTTAAAGATCGATATATTTTTGATTTTATTGAACGATTAAATCTCTCAGCGATACTAGCTTTCTTATCAGTAAAAACAGAATAATGCTTGATATTATACTTATGTAACAAATCTTTCACATGCTTATTAAAATACTCCTTCCCTCCATCTGTCTGGAAAAAACGCATATGTTTATTCTTACAAATAATGGGTTCGAGTGCATTATAAACACTTTGTGCAGTCTTATTCTTTAAAGGTATACAATAAGCATACTTAGTAAAACAATTAATAACAACTAAAATATAACGATATCCTTTATTGAATTTAGATAAGCTACCCATCTCAATCAGATCTGATTGATATAAATCGTTCTCATTCTTCAACTAATATCTACGTGTGGGGTAATTTACACGTGCAGCAGAGTGAAGCTCTGCTGCTAATTTTGCTCTAATATTACTCATTCTTCTTCTTCTTCTTCTTTGTGTGAAGACACGCTTGAAACAGAATTCGATGTGTTGGTCACTACCTCGTTACACACACACTGATCTGTGCCATCAGTTTGCTATTTTGTAGTGACCGAATGGTATTGTATCGATTCTGTTCTCTGCAATAAAGCGCTTGTCATCGAACGGGCTTAAACAAACCTTTGCGCATTCAATTTGATGCATGTTATGATTGAAGGATCTAAACATATTACATTTTTCTACATAATGGCATCGTTCAATCAAACATTTCTTATACAAGTCAAAACTAAGTTTTCTATTTTTCACATGTGTCTTCACACCTTTTGCTACACTCTTATTTACAGTTTCCTCCTTCTCATTATTTACAAGATATGAATACAATTTCGCCCGTAATCCCAGAAAAGATTTTAAAGGAATTGAAGCTGCCTCATCCTTAAATTTCCCTACAACTTTATTCCTCTCATTGGAGAAGCATTCGTGCTCAGCTGGGTAATTTGAAGTGTCAAACAATTCTAGATTTTCTCTTATCAGTTGGTAGACGTCGGGTGTCTCCAATGATAAGAGGAAGCTATCTGTATCAGTCATACAAAGCTGGATGCGTTGCCATGGTATGATTTTTTGCAATTTACAATAGAAAAAATCATACATGTGTAGTTTACTCAAATCCAAGATGCAGAAACCTGAATAGATTGGCTTATTCATTTTTAGTTCCAACTTTCGCGAGAAAACCGCAATCACATACAAACTTATTATCTGCCAGCGTTTACATAGGGGATTTGAAATGTACTTATCTAGACGCTTGGTGTCTGTGATAATTTGAACATTACAATGATGACGACTATTCTGTAGTGTCTTCCCATAAATTAAATTGCTCATCTGTTTAAAAAAAGAGACTTCAAATTTATTTTTCGCAGCTTGCCTATTACAGGTATTGAACTCAATGTAGTTCTTCAACCAAGGCGATTGGGAAAAGCTAATGACGCGATGTACTTTTGTTAATTGCAATCCAAGTTGAAGGTACAGTTTCGAATTCATGTAATGAACAATGTACCTCTCTCGATCAAAAAGTGTGTTCATGAGTTTTTTAGTCAGAGTTTGACCGTTCTCATTGGTTTGGTACTCGGAGAACAATTCGCTAGGAGGAATTTGATGAAGTGGAGTGAGAGGGAAATTGGCATGCATATCATGTAACTCCTGTGGGTACTTGAGATCACATTCAATTACATAACCAGTTTCTGATTCACTCTCCAAATTTGTAAAGTCAAGAGCATGGATTTCTTCCTCTGAGAGGAACTTGAAATTTCCATAAGGTAAGAATTGATTCATAGAGTGGGCATACAAAGAATTACAATCTATATAAAGCAAATAGTTACTTGGTTTTGTGGGATCGTATGTGTCAGGGATGTGTTTGTTATTGGCTTTGCAATAACACTTGCCAATAAACGAAACACCACCGCGCATTCCTGATTCAAACAATAGATGTATATCAGGATCGCTAATCAATTGAAGTTCAACCCGGGTGAACTTTAACATACAATTCCAAGTGTAATGAGCAAGCGAAAGAAAATGAGTCACATCGAGGCCATATGACCTAAAAAGCGTTGACCTCATTTCTTCGAAAACCTCAACTAATAGCATGACGTCTAGGCACAGATAGAAATCATGATACTCGCCGAGAGATTTCAACTTGAATGTTGAGAACACTCTTTGTGCATGCTCATATTCTTTGGGGGAGAGGGGTGTATCGTTAAGATCATTATAAAAACATTCTATCGGAGGGAGAGAAGTCTCAGCGAATTTTTCAGGGCAAGATATGTATGAATAGGGATATACTCCTTTTTTCAACAAGAGTTGCCTATGTTCGAGATCTGGGTCATTAAATACTGAAAACAGACGTTTGAACTTTGATTCCATATCTGTACTATCTACCAAGTTGCGCACTAATACTTCTAAAGATTCATTCATAAATTTATATGAATCTAAAAACTTGATTTTTCCCACTGTCAATGTCAAAAATCTTTCTGATGTATTGGCGATACAGGAAATTTCTTTTTTACATTTTCCGAGAGCTTTTAGAATAAAATGACTGTCAAATCCGCTAAAATTATGGAAGTAACAGCTAATCGTATCGTCAGTTCGAGTATTTAAATTACATGACACATGAGCAGCACACAAAAACTTTCCATTTTCATGTGCATGATGGCATACCTTTGTGTCTGTTTCGGTAAAAACCTCATTGCAAAGGCCGCACTTATCAGCGTTTTGAAATTTTCGTTGCTGACGTTCACTTAAATGCTCCATTGGAACTTCACATTCTATATCCGCACTCAATAAATCGCCAGTTCGATTATTTCCTTGAAAAATTTCTCCATGATCTTTTCATTGATATTACTCAATCTATAGAGTACGTGATATCTCCATTCACATCAATTACAACGAAACAATACCTGCATGGAATATGACACGCCGTTTTCTTGGTGTAACTTCTGGTAATAGGTACATCCTCAGATTCATTACCATCCATATTCACAACAAATGTTTCTAAATCTGCGTAGATTGTATACTTTTTCTTCAAAGTCGAACCGAGTTTTTTAAATTTGATTGTCTCACCTCGTTTTGGGTACAAAGTTCTCTGAGACTGGAACTTTGAACAAAGCTCTAGATGTCTCATCAAATTTGCTTTCCCATCACAATTTTTAGATTTGTTTGTTGTAAATCTGTGAAAACAGAAATTACAAACATCTACTTGTGCTTTAGCTTTCAAAAGGTGAGAAAGAAGATGCGACAATCCGTTTTTCCCGTTCGCGGTGTTAATTAAACAAAAATGTGTTTTTCCTGCATTGCCTTTCAACATTAAAATATTAATTTGGTATTTACGCGTACGGAATATGCTTATCCGATAGGGGAAAAACTTTCTGTTGTCATACGCGATAACATGAATTGCGATGTCTGTATTGAGAATTTCAAATTTCTTTATGTCACGATCGGTGGTTGGGAAAATAACTCCGCGAGTGTTCAGCCTGTGAGCAAATTTGCTCAAATATTTCACCTTTAATGTCTGCCTATTTGGTTTCTGGTGAAAATAGGCTAGAACACTCCACAGAAAACACTTTTTATCAGAAAGATTTTTGACATTGATAACACATTTCTTATTGATGATGAACTGGGGTGTTTGAATATAACTGCTTGTGTATATTGGATTATATCTAATCACATTTACATCAAGCGAGTCGATCTTCTTCAACACCCACCCACTCCCAAATCGAACAAATCTATCGAATGAACTTAAAATTTTCCTAACTGCTAACATAAATTGTTCATTCAATTTGTCATAACTCTCCAAAACATTCAAGCCTATGGCTGAGTAGCTATGAAGATTCACAATGGATGAAACAGCTTCGGATTCCTCTGATTCTAAAACTACCATCTTATACAATAATACATTTAATACTAAAAACCATTTCACATTTCCTTTGAAACGTGCAGCGTGTTCTCTTATTATCTCAAAAACACGAGCTTTCGAGTTTTGAAGCACATTTTCAATGTCAGGTGCTACGTTTTCGAAGGAAATGCGATGGTGAATTGCTCGCGAACTCACGCCTCCAACCCTGTGTTCTCTGCTATGCTCCATCTCTGCTACTAGCGGGTTACTGAAAACAAACAAAGAATATATTACTATGGCACAGAATTATATATAAAAACAAGTAAACATTAATCTAAAAATCAGTTGTGATTTAACAAGCTGCAAGTACAGTGCAAAAAATGCTATCTCAGGATCAGATTTTCATGCACGAACGATTGAGGTTATTAACATTTGATAATCATTGGAAATTAGAATCGAGTCTGTTGTCACCTCAAAATATGGCTAAACAGGGTTTTAAATTTGTGTGAGCACCTGACATTGTTCAATGTGTGTTTTGTTCAGTATATTTAGAAAATTGGTTGGCAACAGACGATCCTAGTAAGGAACATGAGCGATGCAGTCCAAATTGTGGATGGCGCAAAGAAGATAATATTTCATGTGAAGAGGAGAATTTCGATAATAATATTCTACGACAATATGAAGAACGAGTTTTAACTTTCCATCGTCCAGAACCATTCAAGCTCTCGGTATTTATTAATAGAGCAGACTATTTTGCAATAAATGGATACTTTTTATATGAGAAATCATATCTGCAATGTGTATATTGCAAATATATTATTGAAAATCCTTATGAAAAAGTGATACATGTTCCGTTTTGTATATATAAAAAGATGAGCTATAATGGAAAAGAAAAGACGAATGATGAAAAAGAAGATGCTGTGGGAAAAAAAGCTGGATATTGTACAATATGCACTCTGTTGTAGAAGTAATTCCCAATCAGAATCGAGATATTAGTGATTCCTAAGTGCATTGTAGTAGTAGTATCAGGAAAGAAGTAAGTTCTGAAAAATCATGATTAGAAAAATAAAGAATTGTATCATACTTACATGCAATGAATGATGTGCTGTACTGTCTCTCTCTGCTTACACTCCAACTCTCAGACTAGTTCTTCATACATCTTTCCTCCTCAAAGACTGGAGTGATTATGCAGTAGTGCACACTCGAACTCTGTGAAATCAACGAACATAATGAAAATCACAATAATATTGAGAAGAAATTTAGCAAGTCAACATGTGATGTTAATTATGAAAATTAATGAGGAGATTACATTGCTCTCACATTCGAAATATTGTTATTCGAGATATTATATCTGGAAGTGAGAAATTTTATATTAGTGCATTGTGAGAATTTGATATTTTTTCTCTGATTGCACCTTGCTGTACGTGTTAGAATGCATTTGTATGTCAAGGATGTGATAAGCGGGAAAATGCACTATCTCTCACTCATCCTAAAACAGAGAGAAAGAAACAAATGAGTATATAAGCAGCGGTTATTGGATTTGCCAGCTTCATTCGAGCACTAGTCACGTTCCTGTTACACATATCCTCATCATCATGGACTCATCATCTACGCGTCAGGACTACATCCTACCAGATTCACCTCCTCAACAAGGCACTTCCTTCCCATCTTACTGGGCAGCGCAAGCTGCACAGAAGAAGAAGCTTCCATCTGCCAATAGCAGTGCTGCTCCCCCTGCTGCTGCTGCTGCTGCATCCGACTCCGAGGACTCACTGCTGAAGAGCCGTGGGGTCTTTGTGGAGAGAGGGATGAGCAGTGAGGAATTCATTATACCAGACACACCACCATCTCATCTGGGATGGGCACCGAGGCGTGTACCACTCACAACGATTTCCACCAACAAGCAACAGGGGAAGAGAAAGCTGCACTTTCTGGAGGAGGAGGATGAGGAGGAAACCAACTTTGTACCCTCAAAGGTTAGTTATTTCAAATATTATTAACATGTAATGTGAACAGATAATTTTAAATCTTTATATGTTGTCAATAATTTGTTGAAAGCTTGCTACTAAAAAGCTTGCTAGTATCTGATAAATTTCTCACTTTACTGAGAAAAACTAATTTCCAATAGATCTGTTCACATTACATGTACTCACATTGTGATATTAAATGATTAGAGTTATTGATGAATCTGATTTGAAAGACAATTTCAATCAAGAATTATTTCTTGATAACGAATTGTAATATAGGAAATGAAACTATTCAACTTTGGAGTTCAGTTAAGATGTATATTTGAGTTCATGAATATGATGATTACATTGATATATTCATTTGAATTGAGCAACTTCTATGTTGTTTTATGAAATCAAGAAATATAATTATTTGAAGTGATTAGGTTGAATGCATGCTACTATCTAATAAATACTTTAGTGAGAAAAAAACTAATTTCCAATAGATGTCTTTGTATTACATGCATGCACAATGTGATATTAAATGATTAGAGTTCAGTTAAGATGTGTATATTCTGAATTCATGAATATTATAATGATTACTTTTTGAAATTGAACTGATCAAGCTTACTAGTTGATTAGAGTTCAGTCAAAAAAATTGAATAAGATGAATATTTTGATTTCATTATTATGATGCTTACATATTATTTGTACTAATCATGCATTTTTTGCTATAATATTGAAGTGATGTGTTAAGAAAATTACTGATTCAGTTGATAGTTATATTGTGATATTAATGATTAGAGTTCAGTTAAGATGTGTATATTTTGAATTCATGAATATTATAATGATTACTTTTTGAAATTGAACTGATCAAGCTCACTAGTTGATTAGAGTTCAGTCAAAAAATGAATAAGATGAATATTTTGATTTCATTATTATGATGCTTACATATTATTTGTACTAATCATGCCATGGCAGACGAATTATATTAAAAATAAAAATTGCTTCTACAAAGAAAATCTCTGAGGTATATCTACCTCAGAGATTTTCTTCCATAATTTCCCCCTGTAAAGTTATTAAATTTAATTCTGAGTGTAAAAATTCAGGAATAGTAGTGAAGCATGTCACCGCTACATGGAGTGACATTAAGATTGTTAAAATGTAACAATCTTATTCTCATACCATGTTGCGGTGAGATGCATCACAAGTAGTATATAATTTTAATATTGTAGTGATTGATAATAAATTGTAATATTGTTTTTATAAAAAAATTGTTCTTAATTCTCACCTGTTTGTTGTGTCAAAGAAGAAGATGTAGAATAGTACACTGTTCACGCAAGAATAGATCCTCTTGTAACTGAACACTCAATGAATGTAGAATAGTTCACGCAAGAATAGTAATGCTCTTGTACAGTCAATGAGTGTTCGCTCACAAGAGAAGCTATTTTATAGTTGCTGCTGCGCGCGCACGCGCATGCACCACATGACGGTCTTGACCTTGTTGCGAGATTCTCTTCCATCTGTTTGCGCTATACACTCACTATAGATATTGCAATCTATTTTTATCAGTATGCTTACAACACTTGAATGGAGAAGTTGTGCAATGAAGATAATTGTATGGAGAGTTTTATTTGTTCTTCTCTTTATAATATGTTGTGTGAATATGCTATTACTTTTCCATATTGCTTTGAAAAAATATTATTCAATGCAAAATGATAGTAAGAGAATATTGGAATCTATACAAAATGTACGAAATAAGATTAGGGATTTGGAAACACCTCAATTGATGCAGGAATCACTGCTAGTAAGAAATCATACATTATCTTATATCAAATCATGTGTCAATTCATCAGATGCTTCTCTCGATGTTAGTCCAAGACATTGGTATAGATTTATGATTGATGAACGTTCAATTCTTTGCAATTTCTACAAAACTTACAACATACTTAACAAGTGTGTTAATAAGACACATCATGATGATAGAAAATTGTATTCCCTATTGATTAAAACATACCAACTTTGTAGTAATATATAAAGCACATAGTGAGACAATTTCTTTGTCTCTCGATTGAGGTTAAGTGTTTGATTAATTAACCTCAGTCGATGTTCAACTATTGAGTTGAAAGGTAATGAAAAATGGTATGTAGAAGAAAGTTATCTTCTAGGAAACGAGGGAGAGGAATCTTGAGTTCGGCTAGCAAAATTGTCAAAGGTATAGCGGGTACTGCGGGGGACATTACATCAACTATTATAAATAAATTAATAAACGCATCACCGGAAACCCATTTCCCTGGCTATCAGTGGTGTGGCCCTGGCATGAAGGTTAATGAAAGGTTAAAGAGAGGCAATCAAGGTATAAATTCATTAGATAGAGCCTGTAAGGTACATGATATAGCATACACTCAAAATAGTGATGATAAGTCGCAAGCGATTGCAGACAGAGCTCTTGCAAACACAGCATGGGAAATATTCAAGAATCCAAAATCATCTCTAAGTGGAAGAGCACTTAGTTATCTTGTAACAAACGTGATGAAAGCTAAAGCAGCGTTTGGCGGTGGATTGAGAAAGAAGAAGAAGAAGAAGAAGAGCACAAGTGTTGGGAAAACTCATAGCAGCTCGATAAGGAAAAAAGCTATTGCTCAGTTGAAACAGCATATTGCAGGTAGAGGTTACTATTTGAAACCGTACCCTCCAATCTCGAGTGGTGGTCGTATTTTGATTGGGCCCAACCCCACATCCTCCTCCTCCTCCTCACCATATGGTGTAAGTTTATTCCCAAAGAAAAAAGGAGTTAAAAAACGTAGAAAGACAAAGAAGGTGAAAAAATGAATATCGATGGTGAATTGTCCAATCACGATCTAATAAAATGGTGTAAATTATTACAAATTCCCCTACGAGGTGTATACATGATAGATACATTACCTAATAAAATTCTAAAAAATGAGAATTGTATTGTTAATTTAGACACTCAATCCGGACATGGTACACACTGGGTTGGTTATAAGAAACGAGGATCAAATGTTTACTATTTTGATCCAATTGGTAATTTACAACCACCTTATGAATTGAATAAATATTGGAAAAAAGAAACAGGTGTAAATATTTTTTACAATGTTGAGCACATGCAACCATTACATACAAATATATGTGGACACCTTATGCTCTTGTTTTTTGCGAACCAGTTGTAATCCAGTATTTGTACCGAAAACATATAAGATGGTTGTTATTACATTACGATCTAGATCAAGTGATCTCTATGAACATTTACAAGAAATTCTCGATTTGGATAAAAATAAAGAATGGGAAATTGGATTGATTAATTTCTGTACTTACAATAGCATTGCAAATGTTATAAAAGGTAAAAATTCTACCTTCAAATATGGTGATAAATTAATTGATCTTGATACGGGTGCATATGAAGTTGATGACATTATATTAGCTTTAAAGAGTAAATTGAATAGTGACGAAAAGAAACTTAATATAAGAGCTAACACGAATACTATGAAGCTCGAAATTCGTTCTGATAAGCCTATTGACTTTACATCATCTACTTCAATAGGAAAAATGCTTGGTTTTGATAATGTTATATTACAACCGAATAAATGGTATTATTCTCAGCATTTAGTTAGCATAACAAATATTGACTCTATTGTAGTTGAGTGCAATATAGCCTGTGGGAGTTACTCCGATGGCAAACAGAAACATATTATATACGAGTTCTCACCTAGAGTACCTAGTGGGTATTTGATAAATGAGACGCCTAATCCGATAATCTATATGCCTTTAAACACACATAGAATTCAAAGCATTAATGTAAAGGTAACCGATCAAGAAGGATCGTTTATTGATTTCCGAGGAGATATAATTACAATTGGACTTCACATTCGTGAAAAACAAAGAACTTGAAATGGAATTCCTCGTTTTCAAACCACACACTAGCATTTGCTCACAGAAGCTCATTAGAGACTCGAACGTGATAGAGTCAACACCTAAAAAGCTATGTGCTATATCAGCAAAAAGCGCGAGAATATTGGAAAAGTTGGGATTTATAGTAGATTGGCGTCATGTACGGCGCAGCAATTAGTGAAATTCTCGATGTCGAATCTCAACTCGAGTTCTATAATGATATTACTAAATTTCAGTTCCATACTCATACAGTATATTCGGGTCAAGAAATTAAACCTTCAGATGAAGCTCACATCCATGTGGCTTCTATGGATCAGTACAGTCTTCCATGCAAATCATTTATATTTATTGAGGGGGAGGTGAAGTGTACAAAACTAGCTGCGAAGGCTGGGGATGCTCCGATAGAAGCTAAGTATATATTATCCAGTAACCTCATTGGAAATCTCTTTGATGAAATTCGATATGAATTGGCTGGACAACAAATTTCTAAATCAAGACTAATTGGATTAACATCAACAATTAAAGCTATACTAGTGAAAAATATGTTTGATAAGAACACATATCACTTGGCCGGGTTTGACAGAGCAGGATATACACTGAAAGATAATAAGTTTACATTCTGTGTACCTCTTAAATTAGTTTTACCATTTTTTGAAGACTTTCAAAGAATAATTTTAAACTTGAAACAAGAACTTGTATTATTAAGATCGCCAACAGATCTCAATTGCATCGAGTCTACAGAAGCATCAAACGTTAATATAAAAATAACAAAGCTTCAATGGAGAATTCCCTATATTACTTTAGAAGATCATGTGAGGTTGAAATTTTTGAGATTGCTCGATGCTGATACACTGCTGAAGCTGAGCTTTCGTCATTGGGAGATTTCAGAATTACCAAATTTACAAAATAGCACTGTTCATTCTTGGGCAGTAAAAACTGCATCCCATCTCGACACACCAAAGTATGTTGTTTTAGCATTTCAAACAGATCGTAAGAATAAAATTAATAAATCAATCTCGGAATTTGATAGTTGTAATCTTCAAAATGCAAAGGTCTACTTGAACTCTGACTATTTTCCATATGAAAACCTCCTTGGTAAACAAGAATTGATGTACCGTATGTTTTTGGATTTTCCCTTGGCGTACTATAACCATAGTATCAATACTGAGCTTGGAACAGAGATTGATTTTGACACATTTTGTACTAAAACACCCCTGATTGTAATTGACTGTTCACATCAATCTTCTCATTTGAAATCCTCCACAGATATTAGAATAGATATGGAATTTAAGGAAGCTGTACCACCAAATACTTCCGCTTATTGCATTTTAATCAGTGATCGTATCATGGAGTACACTCCTCTTACTTCCATGGTGAAGGAAGTTCAGTAATTTCTCGATAGAGCACAAGCTATATAAGTATTGCATTTTTCAAATTTTACTCATTTGAGGTTTTAGCTTTGATTGGTTAACATCTAGAATGTCTTCTAATTCTGAGAAGAAAACACGCTCTATCGGGATACAGTGTGATCTTGATAAGGAGGAGGAGGAGGAAGACAGCATCTACTATGACTCAAGATGTAGTACACCTATAATGTCTTCTAATTCTGAGAAGAAAACACAATCTATTGACACACAGTGTGATCTTAACGCTGAACAAGACTTCTTCTCCTATCACTCAAGATGTAGTACACCTAAACCACAGGAGGAGAATGGAGGAGGAGGAGGAGAACAAAGGAGGACATTGGAGGAGGACAAAACAGCACAAGAGGAGGAAGAAACTCTCTCCTGTAAAAAATTTGCAACAGTCGACATGCATTGGTTCAAGGGGAATTTCAATCAAATTATCGTGAAAGAAATCGGAATCGTAGATCAGGTAAATAGCTTTGTTGTGTTACATTTCAAGTCGCCATTTGCAAAGTCGGAATTGAATGATAAATTGCGTAAGCAAGCAACATGGGCAGAGAACAATTATCACAAAATACGCTGGGAAGATGGTCATTTTATTTATACAGACAAATTATTGATATCTTATCTTGAAGGATATGATAAAATCCACACAAAAGGTACAGAGAAAGCTAAGTTTCTTAGAAGGTTACACAAAAACGTATGTTGTTTACCGGATGAAATTGAGAAACCAAATTTTAACTACTTTACAAGTTCTTGGTGTTATAATGCCTGTGAAATTCATCATCGCAATCCGCACGGTCGATGTGCGCTCTTCGCGGCGGTTCATTACAATACTTTGATAATGAAAAATATGGACTCATCTCCAAATTTCATGTGCGAAAACAATAGAATGCTTAGCATGAAAAAATGTCAATTCTATTCAAATACAGAAAAAAAAACTTTGCAAGATATGGCTTTTCTATAACGGACAAGTAATTCAATGTGTTTATTGTATGCAAGCATTGAAATATCATACTGCTCATGTATGTTGCATTGGAGGGAAGGCACAGGAACCGTTTAATTTCTCTATATTAGTACCGACATATGTATAGTTTCTTCATTTGCTCATCATGGACCCATGCAAGTGGATGCAAGCTGATAATGAATTGGGAATGAGGTTAGAACAGTCTATTGATTGGTATGATGCCTGTGAAATTGCAATTAAACATTCAACTCATGAAAATCATCATTTGGTGAAACAACTAAAAGACATTTTCTTAAACACAGTGAATTTGAACGATATAAATGATTATCTATGCTATTACAGACCCCATAAACTGTCTGTTAGTAAACTAATAGAAATTGAAGAGGAAGTGATGAACAATTGTAGTGAATCGTGTAAATAAATTTCTAGTGTATACTCGATTGTTTTCATTTTCCATTGTACCTGCAATGTCTAGGTTTAATCGTTCAGTATCGCTTTGTTAGTTGAGCTGTAAAGATCTCACATGCGTTGAAGCTCAATGCTATTTATAGAAGTGTGTAGTATAGTGTGCAGATACAAGTTCATTCAAATAGTTTCTTATCACGTTTTACCTGTACATACACTCAACTGAAAAATATGGTTGATTGTTATAGCTTTTCAAAGTTCAAGAAACTATCTCGTCTCTTGATGACAATTTCATTCAATGAATTTGATCTAATTGCAAAGAATATTAAATTTTCAACGGGTGATGAGGTGAGTGATCTTGCATTAACAAAAACAGAAAATCTTCACTTTCCAATTCTATCTGAAATTTTTGAATTACTCGCTATACTAGAAACCGGACATTTCCATTATGGTTGTTCAAATAATGATGAATCATTAGCTATTGTTAATAATTGTAATGATCTCTGGAAATGCTTATATGACATTGCCGATAAAAAATGTAAAAGATCATAGATCACTCTCTAAAGAGTTTAAAGATACATGTGTATTTGGATATACAAGTTCATTCTATGCATTAGTTATGATTGAGGAAACATTAAAAATATAATGTTCGTTGTGTGTACAACCCACAATTCAGCATGTACTTCACATCGTTGTCAAGAACATGTTTCAGTTAAATCTGAGAGTAAGATATTCATTTCACTTAAATCTGGCAGAAGTTCGTTTCACTTAAATCTGTGAGTAGATTGCCTCTCTCTCTCTCACATCCACCTCTCCCTCTACCTCCATCTCGACATCACAACCTACTGTTGTAGGTAGGAAGAAGACAGGTTACACAGACGTTGAAATAACGTTGATGCGTTTAACGATCGCGAAATGGTTGACACAATCTAAGAGCGAAATCCCGCACGCCTATTCCACACTGCAGGCCGAGATCGACTCGTTGTTAACGTTGTGTAAACAGTTGAAAAACGTTGACGTCAACGTTTCCGTCAACGATTTCGTTGTGAAAGCCGTTGCATGCTCATTGAAACAGTGTCCGTTCATTAACAAGTTGTACATTAACGACCAGATTACAGCTTATAAGGGGTTGATATTTTGGTGGCCGTTGTAATGCCCAACGGGTTGATAACTCCGATATTGAAGTCGGCGGATATGAAAACGGTTGATCAGATTTCGGAGGAGGTTCGGGAGTTGGCCGGTAGAGCGCATGAGGGTAAACTACAGTTACACGAATTTCAAGGGGGCAGTTTCACGATTTCTAATCTAGGTATGTTTGGGATCACTGAGTTTAGCGCTATCATAAATCCGCCCCAAATTGCGATATTAGCGGTGGGTGGGGGACAACCCTATGTAAAGCTTGATGTTAGAGCGGCAACGGTGATATCGGCAACACTGTCTTATGACGCGAGAGCATTGTCTGAAGGCGACGTTGCCGCTCTTATGGAGGTTCTGCAAGGTTATCTGGAGAATCCGGCCTCGCTTTTAGCGTCAGATAGTGCCTCACATGTGGTCAAGACTAAGGTTTCCGCTGAAGCTTATGTTTGAACAATGGTTCATCGATATTTTTGTAAATTATTGTTCAAATTTGATACAATTTTATGCCTAAGTTTGCTTCTGGAATGTATCATTGAGAGTTGTCTAAATAATTGTGGTATAATAGTCTTCCAAATTGTTGATGTAAAGATGAAGATATTATACCTAAGGTGACACTTGAATGGTGTATATAATGGTGGAATCTAGTAAATTCTTCTTGAATAATGCATTTGGAAGTGCTACATTGTAAATAGCAATAATTACCTCAGTAGTGTGAGAGATGAGGCTAAATTAATTAGGATGGAATTATTTCCAGTTGTACTGAAAAATATATAGAAATTTTTGCATCACCAATTTGATAGTTTTCAAGACGTTGAATTCATTAAGTTACATTAATAGTTTGAATTCGATACGTATTCAAAGGTACATAAATAATCGGTGATGGTACTTCGTTTATTAAATAGCCGCTAGGAACCTTTGTGAAAATTCGTAGATTATATGTTTTTGTTTTCCGTCAGAGTAACTTCCACATGCTAAATTACACTCGAGTACAATACTACCAATGCTTGTTATGTTAACCAAATGCTGAGAATAATGCCATTTATTTGGCTGCAAAACAACATTATTAAAACCAAGTATCTTTCCAATCAAATCAGTACGTGTTAAATCAATGGCTTTATCAGAATGAATTTCAATCTTCATAGTATTTACGTTTGGGCGTATAATAAGTTTATTCTTCTTCTCATCAATATTCAATTTATTCTTTAAAGATTTTATAATATCCTCAACTTCATATGCACCCATATCCAGCTCAATTAATCTATCGCCATATTTGAAACTGGAATTTGTTCCTTTGTTAATGTTTGCAATACTATTGTAACTACAAAAATTAATTAATCCAATTTCCCATTCACGATTTTTATCGAATTCTATAATTTCTTGTTAATGTTCATTGAGGTTACTTGTGTTAGATCTTAATGTAATAACAACCATCTTGTGTCTGTGCGTTCAGCACAAACACTTAATTACAACTGATTTGCAAGAAACAATAATGTAAGATGACCACAAAAATCGCTATTTAATGGTTGCATGTGCTCTACATTATAAAATATATTTTCTCCAATTTCTTTTTTCCAATATTTGTCCAATTCCTATGGCGGTTGTAAATTTCCAATTGGATCAAAATACCAAACATTGGAACCGACTTTTTTATATGCAACCCAATGTGTACCATCCTCGCTTTCCCTTGCTAAATTCACAATGCCATTCTCGTTTTTTAGAATTTTTTTGGGTAATGCATCTAGCATATATATACCTCTTAGCTGAATCTGTAATAATTTCGACCAATCAATCAAATCATAATTACTCAATTCTCCTTCAATATTCATGTCTTCTTCTTCTTCTTCTTCTTCCTACTCTTCTTTGTTGTTCTACGTTTCTTAACTTGAGGGAATAAACTCACTCCATATGATGATGGGGGTGGTGGTGGAGGGGGTAAAACTCTCCCCCCACTAATACTAGGAAAAGGCTTCAAAAAATACCCTTTTCCTGCAATATGCTTTTTCAACTGAGCTATAGCTTTGCGTCTAATATCATTACTATAACTTCTCCTCTCATTCTTCCCCTTCTTCTTCTTTCTCAAAGACCCACCAAACGCTGCTTTAGCTTTCATGACGTTTGTAACAAGATAGCTAAGTGCTTTCCCGGCAGGAGGTGTTTGAGGATTTTTGAAAATGTCCCATGCAGCATTTGCTAGAGCTCTGTCAGCTACCGCTCGAGTTTTATTATCGCTATTTTGCGTATATGCTATATCATGTACAAGCTCTATCTAATGAATTTATACCTTGATCACCTCTCTTTAACCTTTCATTAACCTTTGTGCCCGGGCCACACCACTGGTAGCCCCCCGGGAGGTGAATTTCCTCCTGCAGGTTATCAATTACCTTATTTAAAATAGTTGATGTCACATTACCTGCCAAACCTGACACACCTTTAAAAAGTTTTGCCGCTGAACTCAAGATTCCTTTACCTCGTTTCCTCGAACTCTGCTTTCTCCTACATACCATTTTCTTACCTTTCAACTCAATGGTTGAACATTAACTGAGGTTAATTAATCATTACATCAACTTAATCAAAAGAAAATTGAATTGGTTTAATTTTCAATCGAGTTGGAAATGAATTCACACCAGATTGCTATGATACATTGCTTGAATGATAAGAATATTATTTCAAGTAGCAAATAATCTGAAAAGGTGAATGCAATTTGAAAAGGGGGAGGCGCGCCCACCCACATCTGCAGGAACGCGTGCCAAAACAGATGTGGGAGGGAGCGAAGCCGCTTGACTGTACGGCTGTGTGTAGCAGTAAAGACTACTGAGCATGCTCGCAACAAACTATAAAAGGTGCGCTCACCTTATTTAAATATCATTCGCAACAGAGCAGGTGAACCAGCATTTCTTCTGTGTGTTTCTACTATTCATTGTGAACAGGTAAGAATTGAAAACAATTTTTATAGAAACAATATTACAATTTATTCATACATTCATCTATACAATTCGTAACACATAGGTTGACGAATTGTATACAGATATAAAAATTGTTATTTCTTAACAATTTTTATATCCGACCAATTTGCAGACTTATGTGTTACTAGCAACACATAATTTTTACAAGTTTTATTAAAATGTTGAATCTTTCCTGCGTCAATGCAGGAAGCGAATCTTTGAGGTAAATACACCTCACATTCGCTTCCTGCATTAACGATTTTTAAAATTACGCGATGGCCATGGATGTTCGTTTGCTCCCTCACGGCAACTATGGGGTAGGGAGTGCGCTCCTTCAATTCCCTCAGCGGGATCCATGGTTTCGGCTGAGCCTGGTTGATTAGTTGCACAAAGTCCAATTCATCCCCCGCTCGCCGCACCTCCTCTAGTAGTGGAACCATGGAGGAGTGGTCCTCCATACCAGCACGTTTCTGTTGAAAAATATTTGATTAGTGTCTTATTTGTTTCAGATTATACTGGAGAACTTGATCGATAGATTCACTACACAATCTCTACATCAGATTATTGTCTGAACTTGACATCATTGGATTGACATTCTCTACATAAAGTGAGTAATATCACTTATTGAAATAATATTTCCTTGCTGTCAAATAATTGATGCATGAACGTTCTGATCAGTTCAAATAATATTGGTAACAAATAATAGATGCATGAACGTTCTAATCACTTCAAATAATATTGGTAACAAATAATTGATGCATGATCGATTTCTTTAAACAATAATTCAATTTCTAATTGCTTCAAATAATATTGTAACAAATAATTGATGCATGAACGATCGGTTCAAATAATATTGTAACGAATAATTGATGCATGAACGTTCTAATCAGTTCAAATAATATTGGTAACAAATAATAGATGCATGAACGATTACTTAAAATAATATTGCTAACAAATAATTGATGCATGAACGATTGGTTCAAATAATATTGTAACGAATAATTGATGCATGATCGATTACTTCAAACAATAATAATATCTCATAATTCAATTTTTAATCAGTTCTAATAATATTGGTAATAAATAATTGATGCATGATTGATTACTTTAATCAATAATTCATATTCTAATTGCTTCAAATAATATTGTAATGAATCATTTATGCATGATTGATTACTTTAAACAATAATAATATCTCAAAATTCAATTTCTAATCACTTCAAATAATATTGCCATCAAATAATTTATGCATGATCGATTACTTTAATCAATAATTCTATTTCTAATCACTTCAAATAATATTGCCATCGAATAATTTATGCATGATCGATTACTTTAATCAATAATTCAATTTCTAATCACTTCAAATAATATTTCCTTGGTATCAAATAATCAAAGGCTTGTATGTGTACAGATTTTTCCCACGTTCGATTGTTAAAAAATCTGTACACATACAAGTTAATAATAATAATATTTGTTGGAACTAACCTTTGTTTGTGAGAAGATTGACTCGTCCTCATCCCCGCTAACTTCAGGCTCCTCAAACAGCAGCCTCTTCTTCGCCTGCTTCTGCTTGTTGGTCACTGTTGTCAGCACTGCTCGCCGCGGTGCCCAGGTAGCAGCTGGAGCTAGACGTTGAAGAGGGCTGTCTGGGATGATAATTTCCCCGTGTGGTGATGCTGGTTCCATGCTGAGCGGTGAGGGGACGGGTGCAGCAGCGGTCGACTCAGCAGTGAGGGCAGCTTTCCGCTGCCAGTAGTTGAGGATGCGCTGCGGTGGGCTATCTGGTAAGATGTATGAAGATGATGGAGAAATCATGATGCATGAAGTATACTTAAATCTGGCTCTGATGTAAATGATAATTTTCCTCTCATCACTTCTGTTTATATAGCATACGATTCTCTCTCTGTTCCAGGCTCGTGCAAGCGAGAGCGTGCTACAAGTCGAAAAAAAAATTCCCCTCTACAGCACGTGCTCCCACATGTAAGTATTCTCTCTCCTATTACAAAAAACTGACACTCAATCATTTTTCAAATAGCATCCATCTGTCAGTAGACAAAAAAAAAAATCTTGTCTAGAACTCAGCATGGGACGGTGAAAGCACCTGCTAGAAGTTGAAATCCCCCATGTCAACTCACTCAAGCATTCTCGGTTGAGTTCTTTCACAACATAGAGCTCACTTTTTTGAATAGCATTCTCGATTGATTTCAGTTCATTTCATTGTTTTCACAGCATTTTCTTACTTCTCAACTTGAGTTCCACACCTCATAAACAGTTGAGGTCTCATTGAGGCAACAATACCTGAGAGGAAGCTACAGCTGAGAGGAGCCACCTACACACTCGAGCACACAGCCATCACATGTAAGTACATTTTACTTTGATTTTATCCTCTGTGGAGGAGAGGAAAATTGTCCTCGGAGGACAATTTTTGTCCTCAGAGGACAGTTTTTGTCCTCGGAGGACAAAAAACCTTCTACAATATACTGCATGCATGCAATTTTACCTCATCTTTACGATGCGGTATATCCGGAACATCCAACCCCCGCTCTTATTTCTCACACTCTCCATATAAACAAAACAGTAAATGTATTACTTTTTCAAATGGATTCTCCATAATATATTTGCAATAGACACATTGCAGATAGAATGGATTTTTATGTAAGAAATAACCATTTCTCGCAAAATACTCAGCTTTATTGGATAATGATTTACAAAAGTCACAATGTAGATGATGCTTTTCAAAATACTCTCCTTGAACGGATGAATCTTCTACGCGAGCACGCACCCATCACATGTAAGTACATTTTACTTTGATTTTATCCTCTGTGGTGGAGAGGAAAATTGTCCTCGGAGGACAGTTTTTGTCCTCGGAGGACAGTTTTTGTCCTCGGAGGACAAAAAACCTTCTACAATATACTGCATGCATGCGATTTCACCTCATCTTTACGATGCGGTATATCCGGAACATCCAACCCCTGCTCTTCTTTCTCACACTCTTCATATAAACAAAACGGTAAATGTATTACTTTTTCAAATGGATTTTCCATAATATATTTGCAATAGACACTGGATCATTAAGATGGATTGGCTTGTTAGATAAAATTGTTAAAGATTATAATAATACAGTACATTCCGTTATAAAGTTAAAGCCTTCTCAGGTAAGAAAGAAACATGAACGTCAAATTCTTAACGAGTTGAATAAACGTAAATTGAAAGCTTTAAAGGGTAAAAAGATAATCAAACCATGCTTCAAAATCAATTATATAGTGAGAATTAGTAAACAAAGACCTATATTCGATAAATCTTATACAATTAATTGGAGTCCAGAGCTCTATAAAGTTATATCAGTTCATGCAAGCATTCCACCTACTTATGAATTGAGAGATTTAAATAATGAAAAAATCTTAGGTAAATTTTATGAACAAGAATTAAAGAAATCAGAGTTAACTTTAGATGAAATGCAAGTTCATCTTGTAGAGAGAATATTAAAGAAAGTTGGAAAGCGTTATCTCGTAAAGTGGCTCGGTTTTAGTGAACTGTCTTGGATAGATAAGAGTCAATTACTAACTAAGTAAATATTTTACAATTGATTATATACGCTGATCATTCCAACTTATAGTTTAATATGTTTCCAGATATGACCTGTCGAACGGAATCATTTGATGAATATATAAGCTCAGTATATATTATAAATAGACATTTTAATGAATTACGTAGTTATATTATAAATAAGAATATAGTTGATAGACATCGAAGATGTGAATTAAAGGAAATTCCTGAATTTTGCTATTGTAATTCATTAGGTTGGTTGAATATTCAAATGTATTATTTCATTGATGATAGGTTAACAGATAAAAACATTGATAGTGTAAGATTTACATTTGAAATTATGAAAATGTGTGGCGAATCAGCATTGTTGTACAAACTATAACTCTAACTTTTTTACAGAAATCATGATGAACTCGTTAATTGAGGAGAAAATAAAACTATTAAATACTAAAGCTTTGAATGTGAAAATTAATTGTAATAATAATAGTTATACTTGTAGAGGTTTAAGGAATAAATGTATTAGTTGTAAGTTACGAATAAATAAATGCAAAATTATTATAACTATTGACAAAAGTTTGAAAAATAAAGACGATATTGTACAAATTTTTGATTATCGCATACCATATTTAATGAATGTAAACTATATACTTGAATTATGTAAAGAATTATCAAAAATAAATGCTGTATAATGTTTCTCATTCTATGTTGATTTATTGAATTAAACCAAGCTACTCTAGTTGTAAAGGTATGTGTAAGTTAGAATAATATATGAAGCCGGTTCAGTCTGATTAAGTATGTACACATATAATTGATTGAACAGTAGTAAGGAAGTCTTCATACTAACAACATAGAATATTATGGTAGAAGAGAAAGATATTTCAAAAAAAAAAAAAAAATAAAAATGGATTAGCTATTGTCGACTTTGATGAATTGGTTATTAGTTCTTGTTCCACTGAACAGGAAAATAAAAATAAACATGGAAGTTTATTTCCTAGCAATGTTAGAGCATTAATTGTAGGCTCATCAGGATGTGGAAAATCGAATCTAGTATTGAATTTAATTTTTAATACTGATGGACTTAGTTTCAGTCATCTATATCTATTCAGTAAAAGTTTGAAACAGGATAAATACATATTTCTGGATAAAGTATTTTCTAAATTAAGTAGAGTTAAGTTTATTAAATCAAGTGATACGATTAATATTCCACATCCAACCAAAATAGCAAAAGATAGCTTAGTTATATTTGATGATCTTCAAACAAGTAACCTACCAATAATAAAAAAAATTTATATCAAGGAAAGAGTTTAACATTGAAAAAGCAACATTGGTAAGCTTGGAAAATTTAAATACAACAGTAGAAACAATCAAAAGTTTTTTTCCAGAACTAGTATATGAAAACAGAGATTTTTAGGATAGATTGAATTCAGCATTTATCAGTAATAGCGAGAAATCGAATTTTATATCAAGGAAAGAGTTTAACATTGAAAAAGCAACATTGGTAAGCTTGGAAAATTTAAATACAACAGTAGAAACAATCAAAAGTATTTTTCCAGAACTAGTATATGAAAACAGAGATTTTCAGGATAGATTTTATATCAAGGAAAGAGTTTAACATTGAAAAGCAACATTGGTAAGCTTGGAAAATTGGTAACTAGAAAAATCTGTTTGAGTCCTTATGATGATAAGAGATATATTGCTGAGAACGGTGTAGACACTTTACCTTTCGGACATTATAGAGTGCCAACTGTGAACTGATTGCTCAGTATGTGCTATGACAAGCATCCAACACCACTGATTTCGAGTTGTAAATATGAATATTATTAGATCTAAGATAGCATTAGAACTTCATAGTGTACCACGCATTAACTATCCCACTCGCAAATATGAGTTGAAAAGTGAAAAAGACTTGCTTCAAGTCGATCTCATTGAGATGACCAGTTTATCACGTTTTAATAAAGGTTATAGGTATATCTTAGCTGTTATTAATCGTTTTTCAAAATTCGCATATTGTGTACCATAAAAAGACAAGTCAAGTCAATCTGTATTTGATGCGCTTGAGCCAATTATTTCTAAAAATAAGGGAGTTAAGTTGTTCCAATCAGATCAGGAAACAGAATTCTTTAATTCAAAAGTTAAAGCGTTATTAGATAGATACAGTATTAAACATTATCATGTTTTTACCGATAAGAAAGCCTCCATAGTTGAAAGGTTTAATAGAACAATTAAAGCAAAAATTTATAGATATTTAACTGAGCGTGGAACCAAAAACTGGATATCAGAGCTAGACAGTTTGGTTCGTGATTATAATGCAACAATGCACACTTCAATTAGAATGAAACCTAAAGATGTGAGGAAGAAAGATCGTAATCATGTTTTAATGTCTTTGAATTCTGCATTCAATAGATGATATAAATTGAAAAATTCAAAACCGAAATTTAAGCTAGGAGATGTTGTACGAATCTCAAAGAAAAGAGTTCTTTTCGATAAATCTTATAAATTGGAGTGCAGAGTATTTTGTAATTCATTCTATATTTCCTTCTCAACCTGTAACGTATAGCTTGCGAGATCTAAACGGAGAAGTAATTAGTGGTAGGTTTTACGGAGAAGAAATTAAAAAAACAGAATTAAACGAATTGGAGAGACAAGTATATCTGATTGAAAAAATATTAAAGCGTGACAAAAAAGGATTGTATGTTAAGTGGATTGGATTTTCAATGCCTAGTTATATTAGTAGTAGTCAACTATTAGATGAAAAATAATCTATTGTAATACATTCAGTGTAAATAAGATTTGGTGTAAATATATATAGCTCTTTATCCTTCAAAAAACGCTTCTCATTTTAATCCAAAGATTCGTAATTTGCTAAGGCTTAGGGAACAGATGCATTCTAGTAAAGAGGGTGCGGGAAAGAGAGGGAACGATATGTTGAAGTGAGCTATCAGTGGGGGAGCGAAGCTGCTGCTGTGATAAGCCGCCTCCTCATCACCCTCACTGATAACTTATGAAAAATGATTAGTTCCTTATCAGATCACGTGCTGCACACGTGTCTAACATGATCCCAATAGTAAATTTCGACAATGTTATAAGAGAGAAAGAAATGCCAACATGGTGTAAAAATGGTAAGTTGTTACCTCATAATGCGAGGATCCTTATAATATGCTCTTCAGGGTGTGGCAAGACCAATTTGCTATTTAATTTAATTTTTTCAAAGAATGGGTTGAGATTTAAAACTATATACTTGCATACAAAGAGTGAGTATCAAGATAAGTACTTGTTTTTGAGAAAAGTCTTTTCAAAAATGAAAGATGTTGAATTTCATATAAACAGCAATTGTGAATCTATACCTCACCCAAACAAAATATCACAATATTCTTTAGTAATATTTGATGACTTCCAACTTAATCATGTACCTCAAATAAGAGAATATTTTACTATGGGACGACATCGTAATATTGACACTGCATATTTAATTCAGAGTTATGGAGCTACACAGAAAAATTTCACTAGGGACAATGCAAATATGATTATAATCTTCAAGATAGATTTATTGAGTCTAAAATTAATTCACAGAGATCATGTTGGAGGAGATATTTCTTATAAAGATTTCGTTAAACTTTGTCATAAAGTTTGGAATCGTGAACCTCATAATTTTGTAACTATTATGAGCGAGTGTGGAATTAATAGCGGCAAGTACCGAGATTTGCTCGATACGTTTCTTACCGTTCAGTAGAGATTAATTCTTTGTGCAGTCATGTTGTCTAAAACACGCAGCAGGAAGCTGAATAGAAAGAACGTTGGTTTAATCGAAAAGATTAAAAAATTGAGAAAAGTAATCAGCGACAAGCATAAAAGCTTAGTTAATTTTGAAAAACGATCGGAGGAATACAATAGGAAAATACTGTCGCCGTTGATAGAGCCCATAATTGAACAAATCTAGTTTTCACTCTAATCATGGTGTAAAAAAGTAAGAGCCAAAAGAGGAGAGTATGGAGATTGGTGATGAACAGTCGAGTTATGATAAAAGCTATAAGAGTTCAACAGACAATCTTTTAAGCTCGACTAAATTTGAGAACAGTTTACTTGGTTCTAGTAAAAACGATGATGTGCTGTCACAATATCTAAAAACGTTTCATGCGGAAAAATTGAATAATTCAATTAGTTATGGAATTTCATACAATTCTAAAGATGATGTGTATTATATTGGAAATCAGCAAGTAATATTCGACGATGGTTATATAGATATTAATAATGAAAGATCTCGTTTAACACACGGTCTACTTGAGTTATTATTCAGTTCAAGACCGAATTCGAATCTTTATAATCAGAGAGATCTGGATAAGTATAAAAAAATCTTAACACTTACAGGCATACATTTAGATCGAAGAGGCTATGTTAACCGAAATCAGGGAATTAAATCGCAAATGATTCAGAAATTATTTCCCAGTAAAAAAATTAGTAAAAAGAAGGGATGGGGTTTATTGAAATTTGCAAAAAATAATTCTCATGATAGAATTTATCAATACTTTGATAATTTTGACAAATTAGTGGAAAGATTAAATTTACTCTATTCCTCAAAAGCTTCTGGCAACACTGGACATGATGTTGAGATTGCGTCTATATTTGAAGAGCTAAAAGAAGCAAAACTAATTTTTTAGTGTTACGATGACTCTGCATCGATTTGGTCGAATTGATACACCTAGTGCTGGGGCTGCTGTTGCTAATCTTACGTGTGATATTGACTCAATAATGCAGAAGATAATCGAATCGATAAATCAACAAGGAATCAGCGAAGCTGTGAAATTTTATTTAGATTCACAAATAACCAAACTCGTTTCGGAAAATACAAAGAATATTGGAGTGAGCATAATTGAAAGAGAACATATTCTAAGTACATTACAAAATTTTAGTGCTAATATTGATAAAGCTATTGGAGAGAGAACTCTAACTTTAGAATCTGCTCTAGGAGAAGTGAAAACTTTAACAGACAGCTTTTCATCCCAGTTGGTGAGTATTAACAACGATAAAGTTGATAAAGCTTATTTAGATGAGAAATTAAAAGCCATATCAGATAAAATTAAGAATTTGGAGATGCTGGACAGAAACTATCTCAATACTAAATTAAAACAGCTTAGTACAGAAATTTTTACTAAAGTAAATGAAACACACCCATCGCCAATTGATAAGCAATATCTAGAATCTACTTTGCAGAAATTGACTAGTTCTTCATTAACAAAGGAAGAGTTTGAAAAACGATTATCTGAAATGGCGAGTGCAATAAAAGCTAATATTATGGATGGTATTGAACAATTCATCACAAAAGATGCTATTGCTATTCTGATTAATCAAATTGCAGAAAAGTATGCAACTAAAAATGATATAGGAGATTTTATTAAGAAAAACGAGATGGAAGTTGCAGTGAAAAGCGTTTGTGATGAAATAGCTGAGGCAATTAAAAATTCGGAAGAGGGATCTGTTATGAGACTGCAATGTTCGGCTGCATTCATAGATTATCTTAATTTATTCATCCACAGGGTAGCTTACGATATTGTCAGTGGTTATGCACGTGTTAGTTTTAATATGAATTGGATAGAAGCTAAACAACATAACCTTTCCGAAAGCCAGGTCGCGGAAATGATAACCTCTAAAATGGTGTTGGCACAATATAAAGGGTTTGTATTAACTCCGAAAACATAAAATCTCAAAAAGACTGGTAAGCGGTGTAACGCGTAGCTGCAAAGATCAGAGTGCAGATCATGGTTTCACTTTAATCTGGCAGTAGAGTACGCTCGATCAAAGGAGAGTTTAGAAAGGTGTTGTTGAAATTCTCCTTCTCTAGCCTTTCGTAACGCAAAGATTGCTGCACAGAGAGAAGCATATGGTTTCACTTTAATCTGACAGTATAGGAACGGTCGATCAAAATGGAACTTAGTTAGTCGTTGTCTGTATTCTTGCTTCACTCGCCTTTTGTAATAGAGAATAGCAAAAAAGAAATTTAGAAGGAAGGGTGCCAGTAAGAGATGGAGTGAGTAAAAGAAGGAGAGAGCAGATGTGCCATCTGGCTAGACGGGTGAGTTGTGCAATCTCCGACTGCTGCTTGTGAGAGACAGAGAAATGAGGGGCGTATCGCAATTTCTCTCTCTAAAACCTTGAGCCGAGCGCTGGCTTGCGCTACCCATTAAGTGTTTGTCATCATCATGATAAGGAAAGTGGGGGGCGTAGCACGTGATGTACTTTCATTAAGGACACAAAGACACACACTTGTCACTTGCCTCTAATCGCTCAAGCTAATAAGATCAAAAATGAGTGAGAATTTTGATTGTACAAGTTTCAATGAATTCTCAATTGAAGCAGACCCACAAGCCAATTGGGGTTTTGACTGTTTTCCTTTTGATTGGTTTGCAGTAACAAAAGTTACATTTCCCGATAATGGTGAAATTCATCTTAAAATTACCGATATTGATAGTGAAGGCGATTTTACATACACTATTGCATTGCCAAAAGAGTATTCACTAGTTTTAAACAAGCATAAGCTCAGAAGTTTTAATTCTTGCTCGTGGGAACTGAATGTTAGTGGAAATAGAATTTTCCTAAGAGAATTGCACAGTGAATGTAGAGCTTGATTTCCCCCAAGTGAAATAGGTCTGAGGATATCTATACCTATTTTTGGATATGCTAGCTCATTCTAAATTCACTATAGATATTCTCGGAGAAACACTTTAACAATAACGCCTGCGGTTTGTACAGCACATGAAAATTCAATATAAATTGATTGAGTTTTCTCAACTGTAAGGTGGAAAGCAAACCATTATTATTATTAAGCATTAGATGTAGAAATATGCATTCACTTTAATTTGACAGTATAAGTTATTAGATGTAGAAATATGGATTCACTTTAATTTGACAGCATTAGATTATTAGATGTAGTAATATGGATTCACTTTAATTTGACAGTAGAGAATTTGAGAATGGATTCACTCTAATCTGTCAGTAGAGAATTTTTCCCTCACTCCCCTCACAGGGAAATTATTTTTTCCCTCACTGAGAGAGAGAGAGAGAGAGATCACTCTCTCCTTCTTCATACCCCTCGTCCTCACTGGGGGAGGGGAAGATTAGATTAGATAAGATAAGATAAGAGAGAGAGGGAGAAGGAGAGGGAGAGGGCGAGGGAGAAGGAGAAAGAGAGGGAGTGAGAGAGAGAGAGAGAGTGAGAGGGGGGAATCTATTTTTAGAACACCCCCACCCTCCGGTGGAGGGGGCGGTGGGGGGAGTTTGTGCAAACTCGTGGGAGGGGGGAAGTTTGCGCAAAAAACGCGTCAAAACTCTCTTACTATGCCTACTTTTATTGTGTATCATTTTTTGAATTTCACATTTTTCCTTTAATTTTAAACAGCTGCTTGGAATTTCATGCAAAAAATATAAATATTTATATCAGATTGAAAAGAGTATTTCAGGGAGAAAGTTTTTCTTGATCACTGAAATATTATAGTTTCTGTGTGTTGAAAAGTTTCTGAATTGCTGAAATAACAAACACTGTTCAGTCTCTTAAAGAGTTTTATACAGTTTGAAACTAGATATCCCAGCACAAGCTATCAACCATTACAGTACCAAACCTACATAACCTGAAGATTTCAAGATTTGACTTGGTGGCAATATAGTGCTAAAGAAGGTAGACCACTACCATATACCGTCCTTTTTCGTTTTGACTTTGCAAAGACTTATACACTTTTTATGCATACAATAAATAGGTACTTCTTTATAAAAATCGTTTGCGACTTGTTTTGAAACTACCTACTTGATAATTACTACTCTTTAATTTTGGATCTAAAGAGTTCAAAGTTTTCCTTATTCTCCTCTTCAATGCTTCACCGTTATGAGACAGAATAATAGTTTTGATAAAAGTATGAAGCAATGATGATTTGCTGAAAACAATGTTAATTCAATCAAAACAATTACTTCGAGATTGTCTCTTTGATCACTTAGTGATTAAGTCCCCAAAATAACAATTGAATTGATAATTCAATAACAATTTTGATTGGAGAGGTGTAGGTTTGAAGTCAAAATAATAATTAATAATCAAAAATTTTAAAGTCAAGATAATAATCCAATTGATAATTCAATAACAATCTTGATCGAAGAGGTCTAGTTTTCAGTACCAGTACTCAATATCTTGGAGACCTCCACTAAGTGATTGACGATTTATAGTATTTATACTGACTTCTCTTCATAGCAAGTGCACCGTACGTTTTACGATGACGTCAGTTCCTGTAACACCCTGCATCAGGCAGTTATTAGACGCCGAGAAAATAGCTGCAGAAAAAGTCGCCGAAGCAAAGAAACATCGCGAGCGAAAACTAAAGCTGGCAAAAACGGAAGCTTTGGCTGAAATAGAGCAGTATCGGCAGGAGAGAGAAAGGGAGTTTCAGAATTTTGAGAATAAGCATGCGGCTCTTCGCGCCAAAATTACGGCGAGAATCGACATGGAAACCAGGAAGAAACTGGACATTATGAGGTCCACAGTTACTCGCAATAGGAAAAGCATGATTGAGAAGATATTGGAACTTGTTTTTAAAATTCCTGAGTATTAAAATGTTTGCTACAATTGAAAATTGATACTTTTATTAATTTTCTTTACATAATAATAATTCATTTATTTGATCCATATAGGTACATAAATATAAGATCTTGTCAAACATAAATTTACACAGAAGTTGTCGTCAAGTACAGAGTTAAAATATAATAAATATGAAAAATTAATTTTCATTCTATATCTCCTTACTTTCTTATACAGAGTGATTCAAAAAGACCACAACTTTGAAAATCTGTATTTAATCAAGGAAACATAATAGATACTTGGTTTGTAAATCAAAATGGAGAGTATTAAATTAAGTTTTTCCCCACTAGAAAACAAGTTCACAAATGTTCAATGTGACCCCCTCCAGACACTCGAGTGATGTCAATACGATACTCGAACTCGTTGCACACCCTCAGCAGCATATCGGGCGTAGCAGTTTGTATAGCTGCTGTTATTTCTTGTTTGAGCTCCTCAATGTTAGCTGGTAGAGGCGGTCGATACACCTTATCTTTAACGTACCCCCATAGAAATAAAATCGCAGGGGGTGAGGTCAGGGCTTCTTGGAGGCCAGTGATTAAGTGCTCTGTCTCGAGCTGCTTAGCAGCCGATCCATTGCTAAATGAAACTATCCTTGGATAGTTTTCATTCAAATAGGCACGGACAGATGAGTGCCAATGGGACTAAATAAGGAACTAAAAAAACTTCAGAGTTTCCTCAAATCGATGACTGATAGTGCTTTACTCTCCGTTTATTCTTTGCAGAGTTATCAATTTTCAAAGTTGTGGTATTCTTTTTGAATCACGGTGTATATTTTTTAAAAAAGCATATCATTAGAAATGACAAAGAGTCTATGATACTGTAGCTTGAAACCTGCTAATTAAAGAATATTTTTCAACTTTCATAATTAAAATTGAAGCTTCAAAAGCAAAAAGATAATTATATCATATTTAAAAATATGACAGCATGGGGGTACACCTATGACCCTCTGTGCCAAATGCCAATGTGGTCAAATTCAATCAATATATCACCTGACACCTGAGTGTCCACAATACTCATATCATGGAGGGCTGACTGAAGCTCATGCTGCTGGAGAAGAGGCAAGTCAGTTGCTCCAGAACATAATTGAGTCTATTAGTATTTAATAATAGTGAAATTATTATTAACCTTGGTCTTTGAATGTATATACATATAGCCTAATAATATTTTAAAAATATTAATCCTATACCTTACTATATTAAACGAGCAACTTCTGTTTATATGTTTAGATGTTCATATGTTTGTATTTCACCGGATATCGAAAACGGCTCTAACGATTCTCACGAAATTCAGAACATAGTAGGTTTATAATATAAAGACTCGACTGTACTAGGTCTCATATATCCCTGGGAAAGCTCGATGAAGGACATTAAAAGGATAATTATTATTATTCATCCTTGGAAAAACAGCTGAAAATGACTATTTCGTCATCTGTTGGTGATGGAAGTGAGTGAGCGAGTTCATGTGTGTGGGACTGTGTCAAAATTATAACTCAGCTGTTGAACTTTTGTAATCATTCAATCAGGTACTTAGTGCCGGTTGCAAAAAAAACCGGGTTATTTCCAATCCTGATTAATTCCAGTAGATCCATCTTTTTGAAATGGTCTTCTCTGATTTGGTTCACGTGAAGTTAATCAGGATTAAAATTTAACCGGCTTTTGTACAACTGGGCCTTTGTGAGGGAATTTTTTGCATTCCTCTGGGAATTAATCTCAATTTACTGTGATTAGATAGAACATTTCTGTATGAATGTTATTATAGTTTCTTCTTTCGTACTGTAATAGATTTCTTATGCTTTTGTATTCCAGAGCGAAGCTCGGACATCGATATTATAATTCTTTAATTACCCAAAACACCTTAAAATAATCATTACTTCTCACATCAATCTTAAGGTTGATATTCAAAAATATATGAGTAGCTCATCCAACCTGTGAGATTTCATTTTTTGCTTCTTAACTCTGATGGCTTTATAATGGACATTAAATTTGGTATACATTTTTAATTTCTATGCTCCATACTAGAGTAACATATTTCATGAATATTTATGAAATTACATCATATTAGGTACCCTTATTTTATAAATAAAAACAAGTAGCCGTAGCCCTGAATACATATATCATACATTTCATAAATATTGTAATGCTGAGCATTGAACTACCGTACCAAATGCTACTATACAGTACTTTATAATTTTAAGTATTCTTTAACCTGTACTATATACATTATCATAGAGAAACAATAGCGTAAGTAGATATCCCATGGTATAGGGAGTTCATGTCGTAACTTTTACTGTTATCTCAAGCCGATAGTCCACGTAGTTCTTTCCCTTGAAGCTGTGTGATACTGGTAGTCTCTCATATTGTGCCATTCATACACTCTCACCACGACAAAACATTAAAAATTGACAGTAATCGGCTTGAGATAACAATAAAAGTTACGATATAAACTAACTCCCTGTACCATGGGATATCTACTTACACTATTGTTTCTCTATGACATTATTCTCCCATGTACAATCTGATTCACTTGACCTGGGTGATACGGTGAAGAAGATATACAATATTATTACTCCTGTTGCATATTCAAATATGTATTTAATAATATTCAAACATGAATATATTCTGAACAAACGTTAGTTTCTTCTTTTTCATGTCAATCTTATATATATATATATATATATATATATATATATATATATATATATAATATATATATATATAGGTTCATTCCTTAACACAAAGTTGGTCTTTTGCATAAATCTTTACAACTCATGTTGGTACGTTCGCGTAAGATGGTCCAAGCATCTTTAGTAGCTCCACAGACCTATCATGTGATGGCGTTTGCGTAATGGAGTATTATAGTTCACTCCCGTGGGTCTGAGTGTTCGCGCCATTTATTCAGACTGAACTTGATTTGAGGTTATGTATTGAAGTTGGCGCCATTTCTGTTGTGAATGGAATATTCTTGTCTAGTCCTTGTCTGTCAGCTGTCTGTTGTCTGCAGACAGTGCAGAGTGAAAGTGATATTGTGTTTTGTGTTGTTGTGATTGTGTCAAAATGTCCAAAAAGATTATTCAAGCAGTGATAAATTTTTGAATTCAACTTTGAAAGGTAAGTCAGTTATAGAATTATAACTTGTACTTGAATTATTATAATTACTTGTACTATTTAGCTTGCTTCTTTTACAATTATTTCCTTATGAGATTTAGTAATGCTTTAAGGTTATTAACATTTTGAAACGAAATCAAGAATAAAACATATCAAAAGTAGAAATTAAAAGTAAACCGCATCACTACTCACAGAGTGTATGTAATTGAGTGATTGGAAATAAATAAATGTAACAAAAAATAAAATCGTAAATGTAATTCCTTCATTTCTATCACTACTTACAAGCTCAACTAATTCTGCACAAGAATCTTATTCTATTAGGATATATACAATAAATATATACCTGGATAGAATTGGTAAGAAGCTCATTGGCAATGAAATTCTCAATTGTATAAATAAATATTTAGATCATAAAAGTCAAGTTAGTCCTAAAATCATTCCTCTTCAGCCATGCAATTTTTCATAAATAACTCTTTTAATAGGTCTAAAGATAGGAATGGATATTTATTTATTTATTCAATCAATGAGAATTACTCAACTTACAGAAAAGTACCACAGGCTTATACGCCCAAAACGGTTCCAATTCTAATTTATACAACAGTCCAAATGTAGCTAGGTTATGTGATAGTGATATGCAAACAATACCAATCCTGGGCCTAGGACTAATGATGAATAAACAGCTAATGAAACTTTTCTAAACACCATATCTTTGAATGTCCAGGGTATATCAAACAAATAAGAATATATTTCCCTCTTATTATGTTATAAAACTATAGCCTAATGCTAGGATAATTACTGTTGCTGAACACTGGTTAACAAACGATGACTGTAGCTGTCTCACAATACCTGACTATGAACTTGGGTCATCTATGAACTTGCCTTATAGAATTATCAAGTTTATTAGAAGGAATATATTGTAGGATACTTATAGTATGAATTCATATTCATACGCATACTTTTCAATGTATGATTCATTTTCATTAAATTCATTATTATTGAATCATGAAGAGTTGATTTTCCCTTTCACAAATAAATAAAGAATGAGAGTTCTACAATAAGTACCATTGAGAATTCCTCTTACAAATAATTGAATTAGAATATGTGTTTCAGAATACGAGATCAAGTATTCAATACAATTATTGAGAATTCCTCACACGCAATCCATGCTTTAATATAATATTCGCCCTTATATTTTTTGTTATAGTTTTCAATTAGAAAGATTCAACCAGAAAACTATTTCCTCATCAAGTATGTGAAAGCCATAATTTTCCTGAAAAAAGAGTTCCTCCTAAGGGATTAGGCAAGAAGTTCTATTGATTCTACATATGATATACAGTACACAGACAAGATAAAGGATTGTGAAAGAAATAATAGTACAATCAATGTTTCATGTTCTTAATACCTTATTCAATGATCGATTTATCGAATTCATTAGCATTGAGTAATTGAATTACAAAAGAGCCAGGAAAAGCATGTTAATTTTCAATAAGAGAGCAACAGGTATTCGATGTAGGCTCTTACAAAATCAATCATTCTGAAAGATCCAGTCGTCCAAGAGTATTGAATTTCTAAAAAAAATTAAAGATAAATATTGTATGAGTCGTAGGAGATGTCGATGGGACTTGAAAGTTATTTACTTTTTGAGAAAAAGACTTACAAAGCTGCTAAATTTAACATTGGAAATATAGGAAGAATAGATATTTAGAGTACCAATGATGTCACACTGATCATCCGACTCTGATCATTAAAAGATCGAGATGCACGTGGCCAGTACATTGTATTCCAAGTAACTTGGTGTTATCTACAGCTTCCACTTTTATAGAGAGATAAAATGAATGCATATTGTTTGAACTTGCCGGTTCAAGTTCAACTACCCAATAGCGTTGTTACGCGGGAAAAGTTATCCAATTCAGTTCCTTGGCGGGCGACAGCTGAACGAAGCGCGACTTTTGAAAATTTCTGCCTAGCGTCACAACTCTCATAATAATTATGTTTTTTCGGCTTAGGAAGGTGAAGGAGTCATGGGAAAATTCTACAAAAAGTCGTGAACGTTTTTTCATATATTTGAGATTCTTCTAAATTTTCAAATAAATCTGTCCAAATTTAACAAAGTTATAAGCATTTTCAAATGTGATGCTGGTTAAGAATAAAAATAGAGTAATATCCGTATTCCCTACCAAACATTCAGCTGAACTTTGAGTTCTCATTTTATTCTATGGAAAAATGAATGCATTTTTAGCATTTCTGAGCTTGGAATCATATTTTTCAAATGTTTCTTCATATCTTTATCCAATCAGGTACAATTTAGATAATATACAGTGATGCAGTAATTAAGATTTCTATTACATAAATACATACATTACATATATAAATTAATAAATATATACATTATATAAATTACATACTTGAGTATATTCTTACCATTGAACGGACCAACACGAATTGTAGAGATTTAAACAAAAGATCCACCTTGTGTTAAGGAATGAACCTACACTTCTATGGATGAATACTTCGTATACAAATCAATTAATATCAGATAATTTGATAATATTCTAGAGATTGGAGTTAGACTCACTAATATTCTATAAGGAATAATTGTCATACATGGAAGATGTTGGAGTACATTTCTCATTATAATGTAAATGTAATAACAGTTTGTAGCATTCGATGTTTTAATGATTCCAGTAGTCCTTCATTATTGTACTTTCTTGTGTATGTCACTGCAATAAACTGAATTTATTGATACACGAAATAATTCTAAAATCAATATAACAATAGGCAGTGTTCGGTAAAGATGGTATTGTGATTAAAATTCATTCAAAGACCTGGCATGCTGCCCAAAAGTCTTCATTCAGTTTTAACAATCAAAACCTTGATATTATTCCAGCAAATAAGTATGAATTCCACGGCCATTCCCCAATTTTATTCAGATGTTCATACCTTAAGATTAGTGTGGTTAATTTCTGATGACAAAGTCGAAAACATTTTTTTTAATTTCCAATAATTGATAGATACCCAAAAGTCAAATTCTTTTATATTAACAGCCCATTTTTTATATTCTCAAGAGAAGGGATGTTTAAAACCTTTATGGTCGCTCACACCATTAGCATCCACCGACCTTGCCATCCACTGAAGCTTGCAGCTCCTGAACACATGCCTTGTATCCCCAAAAATTCCCTAATGTAATGCTTTTTGTCTGTCATCTTGAACTTGAAAAATTTCATTTTGTGAAAACTGTACTTGTTCTATAGTTGTTATTGTCTCTAAGGGCCATTTGCACAGTGACAGTTTAAACGAAAATTCCATCTTAAACTGGATTAAATCCATATCAAGTCTCGTTTGTTATAATGTGTTACATTTTGAGTTCAAGCCACCAGCTGATTAAATTCAGTTTAAGCTTTGACTGTGCAAATGGCTCTTAATTCGGTAATTCCCTTTCAACTGATACAGCTCATTGGGGTTTTCAGGGTAATCTCCTAGATTTCTACATTTATTGAGCATGCTTGACTTATTATGCAACCTCAAATAAATAAATAAATCAACTCTATTAATCAACTTTAAATGCATAAAAAAACGGTGCTTGTACAATTTTTTTCCTTTACATATTCTGACAACATGAAAATCTTAGTTTATTGACAATGCTCTACATAAAATGTTTTGAGTTATGTGCAATACAAGTTCACGGAGCCGGTCGCTGGTTGATTCAAACAAATCTCGAATCATTATTACAAAGACGAAGTATGGCAACGTTTGATGGACCTTCATGAGGAGTGAAATTTATTTACTATATGAGAATTGGCAACACAGCTCAGCGGACCATGATTGGGAGAAGACAACAGGCATTTTTGAAGACATTTTTCAAGAAATATTCAATTTTTTTATGACAAAACACTTACCGTACAAAGAACGTTCACTAATACAAAAAATTAAGTTGGACTTGTAAAATATTGAAAAACTCTCAGACTTCTGTGAAATTATATTATTCAGATTGTAGAATGTTCTTGAGTATACCGACGTACTTGTCAACTCCTTGCTGATTGGCTGAATCGTAATCCTTCATGGTTTCCTTGCAGCGATCCATGTAAGTAGAAATATTTTTGTATTTCTCCACGCCAATGAATATTTGCTGGAAATATATGAGTACCTGATCAATTAAGTTCATGTTTCAATTGGTAATTTAATAGGGTTTATCAATTGTTTGTTTGAAAGAAAATAAATTGTTTTAATGTTGGTGATCAATCAATAATCTTGAAAGCAATTTGAGTCAATTATTGATAAATTTATTTAAAAACATCAGGGTGCCTATACTATATGAAACCTAGAGACTAATTGTGGGGGGTACACTGGTCTGGAATATTTGAGAAAAAGACTTGTACCTTTAATTAAATAAAAACACGCATTTAACTTGTACCTTTCACATAGGTGGTATCTCACTTTTCCACACTCTGGCAGAACATTATTCTACAGAAATAGATGTCTGAGAATGAATTGATCCTTCCTTTCAGTAAATAATATGTTAACAGTGGACATAATAAAAAGTGTACTGTGTGATGCGGTCACGCTGATAAGCTATTAATAAGGTAAGTTAAGTTTCATTCGCCTGCTACTCCCGGTGTAAGGGTGACCACTTCAAGAGCCCAACTCTAAATGCGTTATGAGAGAAATAATAGGATGAAGTTCCTGGTGCCCTCAAATATGAATATTTTCAAATAAGTAGATACCATTTATTTAGCGTATGGCAGTTTTGTCAAAAATAAGGAAATTTCACACTATAAGTGCACGTCAAGGGTTGAAATTTAGGCTACTGTATTGCCTGGGGACTGGCTACAGTAAAGTAATAAATACAATTTATGAGTTGAACATCGCTTCCCGGTGGTTCGGAACCCACCTAAAGCTGTAGCCTGTAGGTCCACTCATCATTCATCTTTTCACCCATGCACAATCCTGAAGCTCATGTGGGCATCAACCTCAGTAAAAGAAAGTATATAGTGTTGAATTTGAAGCAAAAACTTACTGAGAGTCCGCTGAGTGTAGAAATGTATGAGAAATCAGCAATAGTCAGCTGATCACCAGCAATCCATGTGTTGCCTTCGAGGAATTTGTCCACCATCTCATAGTATTGATCTGTCTGACTTCTCTGATCTTCCGGGATGGTTTTAGATAATCCGAAAAAGAGAGGAAGCTGCGAGCAAAAATAACATAGAACCAGATAGAAAATTAAAATGAAAAGCATAGTTTTTTCTTTTTATAATGGAGAAATACTGCAACATTTTCTACCATACAATCATATTATTGAATAGATTATTTCGACAAATTGATCAAATGTTGTATTAATTTCAGTATGTGATGGAATAGATCACTGGCAATATCAATCACAACATTTAAGGCTGTTTGGTACACTCTTTTACATTATTTAAATTGGATACCGTAATTTTTTTCAATATGATTGTTAAGATCATTATAAGAGTGAGATAAAGTGGCAACTAACATTTTTAAGTGGTCTAATAAGCAAGTTATGGGTTGTTGAAGTGCTAACTTTCCAGATCATAAACGGTTTCAACTATATTACTACAACTTCTCTTGAAAATTCAAAAAATGTATATTTCCAAACAAAAACATTTTATTCCCCATATCGTTCATAAATAAGAAAGAGGTAACATTTTTTGTAAATTCGATAACTTGTTTATTTTGGCATTAATCGCGAAAAAACGCATATTAGAACAAAGCCAATGATATTTTGAATGTATTAAAAAACTCCAATGGAAAATTTGAAACCGTTTATGATCTGAAAAGAAAACGGAGTTTAGCACTTCAACAACCCATAACACGCTTATTATACCACTTAAAAATTTCAGTTGCCACTTTTTCTCACTCTTATAATAATCTTAACAATTATAATTAAAAAGATTATCCAATTTAAATGAAAATGAAAAGGTGTACCAAACAGCCTTAAGACAGTATGTAGTGAAATAATAATATTATTAGTCTTAGGTATTTATCACAGCAATCATGTAGTATGCTACATTGCATCTAGATATTGATATATTGGATTTAAAGCAATAATATTAAGTATTAAGAAATGGTAAATGATTTAAAGTGTATTATAAGTTTGAAAATGCAACAGTGATGTCTGGAAAACAGGATAATTCCAGAGAAATGACAGGTTAAAATACGTAGTTACTATTAGTCTATTAAGAACTATATGAAGTTGGGAAATTGGAAAATATAATTATGGAATGTAGGTAGCCTACTCACAAAACATCTCACTCCATGAGTAAAAAGGACAGATCCTTCAAAATGCAATCTTTGGTCGATGATAGCTCTTTTTTTGGATATCTTTTGGGTAAAGCGAGTCATCTTTGGCGTATTTTGAAACCAGGTAAGCAAGCGTTGATTGCATGACTGTATGAAGAAATTCAAGAACAAATCAAATTATTACATTTGGTTAGTAATATTTATTTTTCAAGGTGGAATGAAATAGATAAAGACCTGTTACTCTCACTTTCTATTCTAGTTAGTTTATCCACTGTGATAAACATTTCATTTATTATGCTATGATGTTTTGTACTCACTTACTCTTCATTTCTCACACCAAGTGCCAGTTGCACAAAAGCCGGTTAATTTAAACCGTGATTAATTCCACAAGAACCAATTACAGAAGCTGTCTTATCAGAAAGGCCTTCTCTGATTGGTTCTCGTGAAATTAATCACGATTGAAATTTAACCGGCTTTTGTGCAACCGGGCCTAATTCTTTATTTGGTGAAATATTTATTGTTTATCCAGTAATAAGTAGCCTATTCACTTGAAAATTCTTATGTGAAAATCCTTTCAGACTTCATGAAAGAGTGATTAATCCAACTATTACAACAGTTTTCTGCCACATTTCGATTCAATTCAATTCAATTCAATTTATTTCCTCAAAAAATCATATACATATCAGTTATACAAAATAACTAATAACAATAATAGTTATACAAAAATAATTCCAGGAAATATATTTCCCCACTTAGACTATAAATCCGTGTGTGGAGAAAGAATTCCTATCTAGAAAAGCCTTAATAAATACAGGATAATCGAAATCATTTCTTGAAAAACTTTTAAATTTTACTTTTTTTCTAAACAAAAAATGAACTTTAATTAAACAATAACTTCAAATGTAGAAAATAAAATAGGTTAAATCTATTACTGATATTGGTTGGTGCTATAAGGTCGAAAGAGTTAATAGAGCGCTGCATCAAAAACAAGAAACTAAACACAAGCAAGAATAGAGAGAGAAAAAGAAAAAATAACGAAACACGGAAAAACTAATGGCTTATAACAAAATGAAAAATATCTGTAGACAAATATCCAAGACAAAACTTAGGTGTAGGGTGAATTGACAAGGGCCTCCGAAGCATCCCTACCAATGTTGAATAGCCATTGGACTATTTTTCTTTTGTAAACAGGTACACTGCGCCCCTCAGCCTCCTGGATTGATGTAGGCAAATTTCGGTAGAGGAGGTGCACAATGTGAAATGGGGTGTTATTTGCTGGAGCTAAAGTGGCTCTAGGAGTACCATATCTGAAATTTAATCTATGTCTAGTTTGGTAATTGTGTGGTGATTCAGTAAATATTTCTGCTTTGTAGGATTTGGTAAAGGAGAGGAGGGTTTTTATGTATATTTGTCTGATATTAAGGACATGGAATTCGGAAAAAAGTTGTTCTGTAGGGTATCGCATGGGTTTATTTAAAATTATTTTTATTAGGGTTCTCTGAGTGACAGCAAGAGGCCGCAACAACGCCGCCGAGACTCCACCCCACGCCAACACACCGTATTGAAGCAAAGACTGCACGTAGGAGAAGTAAATGCCCCACAGTCAGCACGCCTGCAAGCTGCGAAAAGGCGAACATAAATTTTCTAAGTTTTTGCCTTACTGTTTGAATGTGCGGGGCCCATGATAATTTATGGTCTATTGTGACCCCCAAATATTTGTAGGTATTAACACATTCAATTACGCTGCAATCACAGGCGACCGACCGCAGTACATCACAGGAATGCAGTGCCAAGCGTCGCGGACCAGGATCACTGTCATGTTTAAAAAATATGGGTAGATGTTTAGTTTTTCCTACATTCAGGGTCAAGGTGTTCTGATCCAGCCAACGCTTGACCCTGATCATATCATCCTCCGACCGCTTGTAAGCCTCATCCCACGTGCAGCCGGACGACACCACCGCTGTGTCATCAGCAAAAAGGAACAATTTACCTCTAATTGCTACTTTCTCCAGGTCATTAATATAGATTAGGAACAGAAGCGGCCCCAGTGTACTTCCCTGCACCACTCCATAGTCGATTTCAGTTTTATCACTGTTAATTCCATTTATAGTCACGTATTGCAAACGGTTTTCTAAGTAGCTGATAAACCAATCTGTTGATCTAACGCAAATGTATTGTAATTTCCTTATCAACTTTTGTCGATCTATGGAATCAAATGCTTTAGCTAGATCCAGAGAAGTAACCAGGACACGCCTCCCTCCCCCAATTTGTTTTTCAATGTATTTGGTGATTTCAAAGAATGCATGAGATGTGCTTCTATCTTGTCTGAAACCAAACTGTAAATCTGATATTAGTTTTTCTTGTTTGAGGTAGTCAGCAAGTTGTATTTTGACACATTTTTCAAGTATTTTAGATAGAATGCAGAGTAAAGAAATTGGTCTATAGTTAGAAGTTAAGTTATTTTGTCCTGATTTGGAAATTGGTATCACTTTGGCAATCTTGAGTGCATTTGGAAAAATATTTGTATTAATACTAAGGTTAACTATATGCAACAAGGGTGTGATCAAAGCATCGATATTAAATTTTATTAATTTTGAGGGGATATTATCTGATCCTGATGCAGAGTTGCCCTTGATGCACCTTATCACATCAGTGAGCTCAACCCGTGTGACCGGCCGCAGCCAGAACAGAGAGTCAGCGGCGTGGTCGGCATCGTCCACCTCAAGCGGTCCCGCGGGGTTGAGAGTCTCAGCAAGTCGGCGACCAACGGAGGCAAAGTAGTCATTGAAATCATTACTAATTTTATTTATCTCCTCAGGGGTGGGAGGCGCAGTGCCACCGTGCTCTTTAAATGCATCTAGCGGGAATTTGGATTTACCCACAGAGCGCCCTACCACCTCATTTACTACATTCCAAAACTTCCTAGGGTCCCCATGAGCATCATCTATTTTAGTTTTATAATAATCAAACTTTGCTCGTTCAATAATTGATTTTAATGTGTTTCGGTATCGCTTGTATTTTTCGTTAATTTGTAAATTGTGGGGATTTCTCCTAGCTTCTTTACATAGCTTATCACGGCGATGCATTGAAGACAATCACCCGTGATCCAAGGTTTCAATTTAGAATATTTTGCTTTGTAAACGTGTTCTGATGTATTTCGTTTCAAGTTTCCTAGTATTATATCATTGAAATTTTCCGTGGCAGCATTCACCTCTGTTGCTTCGAGCACTCTTTGCCAGGTTTCGTCTTTTAGTGATTTAGTTATGTTTGGCAAATTTATTTTTTGAAAAGTTTTTGTGACTGGGTTGTTCACTTTTGGTGAGTTACAATTAATATCCAGGCATATTATGAAATGGTCAGTAATCTCTGTTTGTATTATTGATGAGTGAGCCTCGCATCTGTGTGGAAGTGAAATGAAAAAATGATCAATGCAGGTGTTACTGTTGGGACGTGTAATCTTATCTATACAAGCTACTAGCCCAAATTCATATAGTATGTCAAGGTATCTCTATTCTTGAGGATTGGGATTGAGTATGTCGCAGTTTATATCTCCTACAAAAATTCTTAGGCTAGAATGATTAAACGGCATGGACCTCAGTAGATCCTGAAGGCCGTTGTTAAACGATAACAAAGATGAAGACGGGCTACGATAGATACAGAATAATTCGCATGGAATGCCGGTCCAATCGAAAGATAGAGACAGACATGTTGCGACTTCACCAATTGACATCTGACAGCTTGTAGCTGATAAGGTCTCGTCTAAATACACAACAACACCGTCACACTGATTGATACTATTATAGCTACGTATTAACTTGAAACCCTCTAGACTCACAAGATCACTACAATCTCTGAGCCATGCCTCTGTGAGAATAATACAATTATACTTTATTTTGGGTCGCTGACAACCGTTCTCCTCGAGCGCTTCCGACAACTGTTCTCCCCGACATCTGATCCCCTATTGGGCATTGACTTGTAGCAGGCGCGAAAGTAGTACCATCACAGACTCTGTTTAACACATTCTATGAATTTGATTATTGGAAGTAAAGCTTGTTGATGTTATGATTTATATAACTGCAAATATTAGAAGAAAGAGAATATTTATATTCCCAAACTCCTGCACATGAATGAATGAATAATTTTAATCAGTAAAAAGATACAATCAAAACAATTTGATGCTTTCTGTTAGATTTACGACTAGAGTAATTAATGAGGATTTCGAGCCTGTAAGGTGTAAGGGATGGATATAGAGCCAAAATTGGATGGTCCTCGCATTTATTTATTAACAAATTCATAATAGGATATAAATACACAACTGAAGTTCAAGAAGTATTTTTGGGTCAAATTTGATATAGTATATTTCAAATAAAGTTTGTGTTCACGTCAACTTTACTTCTTCTATTAGATGAACAATACTTGAATCATCTGTTTAGTTGGAAAGATTCAAGGTATTCACAATATTAGTATTATTTTTTAGGAAGATTAATTTCCGAACTGAAATCCACCTATGCTGCTTTGTCAGTTTCTATCGGTTTAATAATTCTCAATATTTAATTTCTGAAAATAGATTTTTAATGTCGTTCGTTCGTTTTAGGGAAAGTGTGACAAATGAGCAAATCATACAAATAATATTTCTACAATTTGTTCTACAATTTGAGACCAAATCAATAATTTTTGAACCAATATTGACCGAACTGGAGTCATTTTCTCATCTTGCCAGAATCTCTTCTTTGCTTGGACAGACTATACCTATCGATTGTATGAAAATGGCGGGAGTAATTGCTCTACTATTCCAAATTCATGATTCCATAGCATTTTGGTTATGTTGACAAAAAATATATGTTTTTTTCATTAATTTATTTTCTGGTACATTTCATAATGTAAGCCTACTGGATGTTACTAAGTTGACAATGGGATTACACTCCCGGTTTATCTTCTTTCATGTTGAAATAATTTGAAATAATAATTATTCAAAATCGAATAATCAATTACAAATAGGTCGTCCGTGTTGTTCCTGATTGTGAATCCAACTACAGTGATTCAAATAATATTTCTATTTCTTAGTTATTAGAAATTACTTAGTTATTAGAAATCAACATAATATTGTAATGTTCTCTATTATTCCTTTCATCCTGAATAACCAATTGAAATGAATGAGTTAGTTCGTAGTAAACTCGAGATAGTAATGAGATACGCAGAACCCTCTGTATTATTTTTGAAGGAATGTGTAATCGACATAAACAGAATCTTGCCTTTCGGATACTGCTACCAATAATTAAAAAAATAACACGTCCTACCCTTTCACTAAACCAAACAATGTACCTGGATTCTAAGTGTAGCCTATAATTGGATGGGTCAATGTACGGATCATTAAGTCTTGGATGATCGTTTTGGGATTGAAGAATAGATGTTATGTTCGCCAGGCCTTAACCCAGACCAGACAAGGGAGCTATTCTCACCGCTAATTAGGATTGTTGAGTTGGAAAAACCCATATTATCTGTGGAGCGTGGGAGTGCAGATAGATTGTTGGATTCATTGAATAGGTAGAATGTATTATTTTTGGAATTTGTTGTAGTATCTTTGTCCAGATTCTGCTTGTTATGTCAAGGTCTGCTTCCTTCAAAAATATCACGTCCTGAACGAGTGCTGGTGGTCTAGGCCTATACGGTGAGGGTAATGAACTTCCCATGTATGGAACCTGATGTGAACAGTGTTGAACTATAATCGAATTCGGATGCATAGGATGAGAAAATAGATAGATTGATCAATAGTTGAGGGGATGTTAAGCACAAAAATTATAATTAAAATTACAAGGATCATATAACATAATTAATTAGCATTTCCTTTTTTCCGTATTTTAAAGGATGAAATAGGAAAACCTTAGTTGACTGTACACCATGCGCAATTATTGTAGTAGGAATTAAATAACCTACTCCTAAATGAAAGAATTTCATTTGCTAAGTCCAGAATTCAATGCCTTCTGATAATTATCAGAGATATTAACGAGTATTGTATCATCATAAATCAAGTATAAATCGCTTTTACTTTTTCTATGCATTGACGACTTTCACTTGTTGAGTACCAGTAGTTGTGAGTGTGATACTACAGTAGTTATACATGTTGAATGAAAATATTGAATTTTACAAAAAGGAGTTTTTAACTACTGTCGTTGAGAAATCTATTGTGTTGAGGCTGTTTTTATTGGTTATTAACACAAAAGATTTCTGGGGCAGCCCTAGGACCGAAGGTAAGGTGTAAGTCATCATAGATGTTATTGTATAGCAGAGACTATACCGGTAGTTTATAGATGACCGTTGTTGATTTCACAACAATGGATGTTTTGACAACCACTCTAGAAAACAAAAAATTGTATGCAACGAGCTGGAATAATTTGCTAAAGGGGTGCTTTACGAAACTATACCGGCGCTCAGCGTACAATAAAACCTACATCTTCTTATGAACCGAAATACGTGCAGCATATGTTTGTGCTTTGTGGTAAATATTTGATGTTCACCGATAGCGGTCGGTAGACCCTCCAGGTTTAAGATGGCTCCCTCGGTCGCAGCATACACAAATCAACAATTCTAGACCTGATAATGAGCACAGAATTTATAAATGGATTTATTTTTGCAAGTTCCTGACCAACATCCAGACAGGAATTATTTTATGAGATGGTAAAGGCCTCACAGCTGGAAGCTAAACGACTCCAATATCCCAAGAAAACCTTGATTCTAAATAATACTGTGTAATAAGTTACTACTCAGGCTGTTAACACCAGCTCAATTGAAAAAAAGTATATTTAATTCTCTTTAAGACTCTTAACAGAAACAAGGTAGGTCTATCTACCTAAGTCTTTCTTTATGTGAGTGGATATGCGGTATGAAAAATTAGTTGACCCTCCATTCAGTAAGAAGCTAAAAATTAATAGATTAATGATAATTAATGATTAAATCTAATATTATTAATAGCCACCTAATCAAACTCCAATGAATTATCAAAGACCTTCTCAAGTATTCAATTTGACACTCAGATGGAGAGTTACTCCTGTAACTTCCACAATTTAGTTATAAATAACAAAAAAAAATCTATCTGTCAACTTCTAGCGGGGGACAGATGCCCCCCTCTGCCCCTGCCTGGATATGCCCATGATTTGAAGATTGCATCAAAATCATTCGAATAAATTCTTTTAGTGCCTTCACCTAACGTTTGTAAATAATTATATGAAGTTAAAATTAATATCAATGCAACAATCAATGCTGCGGCCTTGTCATGCACAATGCTTTTAGATGACTATTGATATATATTGATACCTCCCTCGCTACCTTTCAGCCTGCCGCTCTGCTCTGCTCCCCACGCCACGCATCAACCAAATGAGTGGTTGACCCACCCGCCACAAGGGTGCGCCTCAGTCGCCGCCACCCGTTCCTGCCTTTCTATTGGCCGAGCACCGCCGGCCAATAGCAGCGCAGGTGAACTCGGGGACTGTGAATAAAAGGGGGCTACTCAGCTACCCTCAATAGCATTTGCTCACTAGCAGCCTTCCACTGAAGAGCCAGAAGAGACCACCAGCCGAGACCACTACCAGAGAGCACTACCAGCCGAGACCACTACCGAGACCAGGAGCAGAGCAGCGAGCAGGCCAATGAGGGAACCACGGCGAGACTAACCGCAACCTGAGGTGTCTTCCTTGTCTACTACCCTGCCGATGCCTAGGAGGAACCGAGCCGGCCGCCAAATCCAGAAGAGGAGGGCCCTACGTCGGCTTCGCCAGGTGGAGGAGAGGCTGAGGCTGTACACCGCCGCGCTAGCTGCGCCCCAAGACTTAGCGCTCCAGCCTAACAACTGGCGCGCGGTTCTGGATGCGCGGGTTGGGTGCCGAACCGACATCGGAGTGTGTGCAGTGGAAGCCTACGACCCTGCCTGCCCGGGGATTGACCGAAGGCCCCTTCTAAACGAGGAAGTGGTCGAGGAGGTCCTCCTGGCAGAGATTCGGCACGACCTCTGGCTAGTAGATCACCCGGTCAGCCCTCTCCATAGCCGGGTAAACCAGAGTGGAGACTGCAAACCATTGACTTGAGCCCCTGCCGGCTTGCTCTCGCACCAGACGGACCTGCCCGGGACCCTCGCGCGGCGTGGTATCGCGCCAGTTGACGACTACTAAACATCTAGCCTGCCTTGGTCCCTTTTAGGGCCACCAGCAACAATCTTGGTCCCTTTTCAGGGCCACCAGCAACAAACTTGGCCTTTTTCAGGGCCACCAAAAGCCATTTTTCCAGACAGTGGTAACAAACCCCTCGCTCGACCTGACTGACTAGCCCAATTGATGAACGAGCCACACCTTCTGCCATATCAATATTTTGAACATTTCATTTCATAAATATTAATTCCAAACCATTTCAGAACTTTTGAAGTAATGTGCATTGACATTGCACAAGAATATTAATTTGAATATAGACTTAACAAAGATGATCAGAATATCAGAACTTAACAAAGACGATCAGAATATCAGAACTAGTTGTATAGTATCAGAACTAGTTGTATAGTACAGTATCTAGTAATCTGGTTTAATAGCATGATACATAGGATTCATGTGACTTCATTTTCAAGTTTCAAGGAGAGAGCCAGCCAGAATGGTGATTTCATGTGATGTGGTGAGGGGAACGTTTGTCGGGAGCGTTCCTGACAACTGATCTCCTCGAGCGCTTCCGACAACCATTCTCCCCGACATCCATTCTCCTACTGAAAAGAAGGAGAACGTCTGTCGGAAGCATTCCCGACAACCGTTCTCCTCTAGCGCTTCCGACAACTGTTCTCCCCGACATCCGATCCCCTACTGAAACCTGCTTGAAAAGAAGAACGGTTGACGGCGTTGACCGGCAACAACTGATACCCTAAAAACTGGTTTGAAAAGGTGATCGGCTGTCAGGGAGAATGGTTGGCGCATTCCCCTTTATTTTTATACTTTGTAGTAATATTAGCAACTCGTCAAAATTTTTATTATAGCTACGAATATTCAGATGCAGCACTCTGAAACTATTCGACCCACAACAATCACCACCAACACCATTAAAACTGTTATTGTAATCAACAAGATTAGTGAACTCTTTACAATCAATAATCGGTCGCTCTAGATAATTATTGTCATCCATGATACAAATTTTATTTTTTCATATCTCATCAGCGCATCAGCCAGCCAACAACTGATAAAATTAGGAATGTGTAAAGACTTTTTGAAAGTATTGCATTTAACTTACATGTTACAATCAAGTGAAAAATTATTAGATAAAGTTAACGATGAGAGTAATAAGCCTTAATAATGATTTACTAGTACCCAATTAGATACGGATTGAATTGAGCTTGCTATAAAGAAAGTAGAATTGATCATAAATAAAAGACATTTATACAATATAAATATAAAATAAATATGATATTGATACAATAATTGAAAAACAAGAATCCTTAGAGAAAAAATGACGATTAAAAAGCATCAAAGAGAATAATAAAATTCCACCTAAAATAAAGATATCCATATTATAGAACAAATATATACATATGATGCTTAATAATTATTGAAAACAAGAATCCATAGGGAGAGAGTGGAAAAAGAAACAATTAAACCTCAAAGAAAGCAATAACATTTCACCCTAATGTTATATGCTTTCACTATATACTCTCCCCCCATGTATTACTGTAGTACCTCAGCAATCAGGATGAAATAATAATAATTATTTTTATTACATAAATATATATTATTGTTAGTAAATAACTTGAATTTCACGATCTATTGAGTTAAATGCTAGTATAGTTTATTCAGTTTATTTCACCGAATGGGCTATCTTTAAAACACTCTCACCAATCGTTCTAATGTGTTACTTTCTATAATTATACATGAATAAAAATATTATTTTCACTGATATCACACTACTCGTGTTTTTGGAATTTTAATGAAGAACTGAGGAAATTGATGTTGTTACCTTGCTGGAGACACTTGCCTATTGATGCGGCACTCACTTCATTTGACCAGGCTGGCAGTTGAGTTGGCGTTGGTTGCAGTGGGGCGTAGCGGCGCCCCGTCGGCCTGGATGGGGGCGGCATCTTCCTCAGAGGCGGTTGCGGGTGGAGTCCTCTCCTCCAGGTCCTTTAGACAATTCACTCTGAATGGACGAGATGTTGGAGTTCTCTTGGCCATCACACGTCCATCGTTTGTCCACACGGAAGCCATCTTGTTCTCCTTAATCATGCTCCTTGCCGTTTTGAATAGTACACTTGTATCCTTAGTGAGTTGTTCATTCAAATGAATTTGGACGTCTGGAAAATCGTTATCGATTTCTCTCGCCTTCAGGAATCTTTTGTGACGTCTTGCGAGGAGCCATTCATTTTTAACCAGTCTTGACACGAATGAAACTACAATTGACTGAGATCTCGGCTCGCCCCCCCCGGACTGGGAGCCAATGGGCAGCATTGATGTCTGCTTGGTAGTATGTAAGTTTCAGGAGTTCAGCTATCTTAATGATAATGGGAAATACATATAATGATCTTACTTTGCACATATTACTTAAAATGAATAATTGACGAAAGATTTTCATTTACTTTAGAAAATCGATTTTAATGTCAATTATAATATAAATCTCAATAAATCTTAAACTGTACAAATATGTACATTCAATGATTCTCTCATCAGCTCTGCTGTTAGTTTGATAAACAACATTAGTAAATTATTAACAAGTCATATGGTTCATATGATTAGAAAGAAGAAGCGTGAATGTAGAGCAACCAGTTTCTTACATCTCCCCCCCTTGAACGAGAAACTTCCTCGAAGGTGTCAAGTTGCTTGAGTGACAGATGATTGGTTAGTAGTGGAATAACACCGATTTAGCAACCAATAGGAGCTCAGGAACGTGTTACGGAGGCAGAGCTTAAATTTTCTGTGCTCCATATGGAAGAACTTCCCCCCGCCGCCCCCCGCCTTAGCTCTCCATTTTGTAAGCTGAGAAACTGGTTGGCTCCACCTAAAGCCTTGTTCTCCTTCTATTCTTTCGTTCCCACTATACCAATAACAGCTATGTTTCAGAGGTGGAACTAAAATTTTCAATGGAATAGCTTCCCAGCCCCACCTGCCAGCCGCCATGTAACTGGTTGGCTCCACCTTGTTCTCCTTCATTCCCACCATACCTGTTTCCTCTCTTCGGCATCTAAGACCCCGCCCGCCATGCGAAAAGATCTTTCAGTGTTTAGCTTTATTCTGTAAGCTCAAGAACTGGTTCCCTCTCTGAACGTACCTCAGATCACTTCTATACAATCGCAGCCATCAAAGCCTCTCCTTCTCTGCAAGCTCTGACAGCTACCTCCATCTTAGCCTTTCCTCTCCCCCCAGCCTGACTTACTATTTTTTGCATTTATGATATGCAAGATCAAATAATGCTTCCCATAATTGGTTACAATTAATTATTGTGATTATGGAACATTCACAGCTGCATCCATAATGGAAATGGGCAGAACCACTATTTATTACATCTAATAAATCATAAATTTCGGAAAGAATTGAGAATCTTGAATTTGAATTCTTCAAAGCTGTATTATGCTCACTATTTTTGCTTTCCTCTAACTTAGGTTTTTTTTTAAACAAATAATCATCAACTCCTGTACAATATTGTGAATATTGAATACTGTTTGCTAAATCAACAAATTCTTCATAAGTTATCCCCATCAAAAGTCTTGACAACTTTTTAAATTTTGAATAGCTATTACATTGTGACATTTTATAGGTTATGTCTATCTTTTTCTCACACACACTCAAAACTGAACTGATCACTAGAAGATCTTGTTTAAGACTGAAAAGCTTTTGTTTCCACCTGACTGTTGAATGAAAACGAATACAAGTTTAAAAAATTATATTCATTAAACTTATATTCATTAGCATATGTGCAGTAAAAAGCCCAGGCGTTGAGGTTATAGTGCCTCATCTCCATCTATAACTAAAATATTGATATTGTATCTATATTATAATCAATATTTTCATATCAATAGAATATAGAAGTATCAATTTTCATTCAGCTATAGACAGACCTACTCACTTGTATGATCTTTCAGCATTGTTCAGACAACATCAATATCAGTGTATCACCAATAATTAATCCCTTTCTTTGTTGCTTCTATTCCTGCTAGTCTGCTCATAGTTAACTCAATACTGCAGAAATTAGATCTATCAATTTTTTTTTATTTAGCTTTTTCCAAATGAATTAAAGATGGTTTATCCTCGCAATGTTCACATCTCATTATATATTTTTTACTGTTAAAACTGTCCAATGTGTTAATATTTATTGATGAGAGAAACTTTTCAGGTAGATAAACATCATAGAAAGAATAGGCGCCGCTTTTCCTGTCAACATCGTAGATTTTCAAAACAATTCGAAGTCCACACTGAGTTCGCACCAATCTCGCTTTTTCTATTTTATAACTATAGTCTGCTTTTAAGTCCTTAATTTGCACAATCGGAATTTCCTCGCATGCTGATTGATTGAATTTTTTCAAATCAAAATCTTGAAACTCTTGCATAGTCAAAAAACACGTCCTTACACACGTAATGTAGAATACAGAATGATTAAAATTTTTATACACTTAGAGTCTATACTAAATCTAGCTCTCTTCCCCCACAGTTCAAGCACAGGAACATGTTTCTACATGTCAGCAAAAAAGTCGATAAACTCTAACTGGTTTCTGACAATGACGTCATATGCTGTTGTAATATTTCATTTTCCAATTGTATAAGTTTATTCACATTTAATTTGAAAGGTCTGTAATAGGTTAAATATTCACTAATATCGTTTAAATTTACTGTTGTTAGAAAAATTGCTCTTATATTTTCAAGCAGACTTGTATCACGATTTTTTGCTCTAGCTTTCACAATTGATTGTTCACATACTTCATACCATTCCAAATAATCACATAATTTTTTCTCTAAGTCAGCATCAGCCGTTAACCACTGTTTTGGATCCATTCTTCCTTCACCTGCTTTTAACATATACTAAAATCAACTTTTACCTGCATCTCTTTTTATATGAGTGGAACTAGAACTGAAAAATTTATAGGGTTGGTAGTACTGTTTAGATTGCAAATACGCGCTTTATGCATGAATAATTGATATCCACAATAAACACATACAACTTCACTTCCATTATAAAAAAAGCCTTGTCTTGCATACCGTTTCTTTTTATCATTAGTATAAAACGGACAATTTTTCATTGATTTCATTCTTTCATTTTCACATTTAAAATCGATTTGATGTTGAAACGTTGATTCAGTTTTCACAAGCAGTTCTGTAAGATAGTGGTTTGCGCTATAGAGTGCACACCTGCCATCGGTAATTGATCTGTGTATTTTACATACATCTTTACACCAGCTCACATTAAATTTATTATAGTCAGGTTTAATAAAATCGTCTGGTATTACTTCAACATTATTATGAAATTTCTTCAAGAAATCTGCCTTTTCTCTTCCTTTTGTGAAAACTTTCTGATAATTCTGCATACAAGCTTGGATAATCTCATCAGAATAAATTGTATCTCCCATTTCCCATTTTATCTTATGATGATAAAATTCTAGCCAACACACATCACGATAACTTTTCCAAGGTAAATCAGATTTAGGAAACGGTGGTTTAAAATGATATAGCACATAAGTTTGACGTGCATCTACAAGAGCAAATTCTTTTATATAAAACTTAGAATCGGAATAAGATTTATAGCCATGAAATTCAACTACACACCAAGATGAAGTACTGTCTGACTCACCTATGTTTTCACCGTTCTTCATATCAAATCCTGTTTTAGTAGATTTCAACACTTCGATGTTATCTTCCAGATTTTCACCGTTTTCTCTTTTCACTTGTGCACTTGCTAATTCTTCTTCTTCCCTATCTAAATTACACTGCACTCCACGAGAATGAAATTTTGGAGGCGATTTTGAATGACATGTTCCATGATCAATTATTCCATCCGAAGTATTGTAGTGAGACAAAAGTTTATCGTAGATATCTTCCTCAAAACCTTGATTGGTATAGTTATAGTTGTTTTCCTCGTCTTCATCTTCTTCCAATTTGAACAGATTTCTAGAAGTCTTGTTTAAAGAGTTGCACATCTTTGTTGAACTCAACATTGAAGCACACATGACAACAGCTTACAGTCAACTGAAGCAGACAAAAGCTAATCCTACTATTTATATTGAAATTCTACGTATGTGCGCACTCTATTGACGAACTATTGAATCTCTTGTACAATTGACGTTAGCGGTTTGTACTCGACTAAATTATCGCTTACAAGAATGCAGAATGCTGAAGTAGAATCCGGTACTTCTTTATCAAACTCAATTTCTAATCTAATATCTGCTGATAATTTCAAATGTTCTGACTGGTGTGAACAGTCTATAACTATTATGGGAGTATCCTTCTTGTAAGTGTCATAATTGATTTCATTCCCATTTTCTAAATTTAGTGGTAAGTTATGATAGCTCCCTGCAAAGTCTATGAAAAATTTATACATTAACTCTCTCCTCCTTTGTAAAGAATCATATGAGTAATAATGATTATTAATGAAAACACGTAGATTATGAAAATCACAAAAATCAAATTTAGACATATCAGCTGAAGCTAATAACTTTCTATTTGTTTGAAACCCTAAAATAACATATTTTGGAATGTCTGAATGTGCCGCGGTTTTTATTGTCCAACTATGTACCTTTGTTCTTGGTAAAAGTGGATACTCATGTGTTTCCCACTTACGAAACGCAATCTTTAGGGGTCTGTCTGTATCTAATATTCTTAAAAATTTAAGTCTTACATGAGTTTCTAACTGAATATAGGGAATTTCCCATATCAACTTATTCAATGTTATATTTACAGATCCTGCATCTGCTGATTGAATAGAATTTAAATCTGAAGATGATCTTAAAAGTACAAGTTCTTGCTTCACGTTCAATATTACATGTTTAAAATCTTCAAAAAATGGAAGTAGTAATTTTAGAGTTATACAGAATGAGAATTTATTATTAGCTAATGTATAGCCAGTTCTATCGAATCCGGCCAGATGGTACATGTTTTTCTCAAATAAATTTTTCAATAACAATGATTTTATAGTTGAAGTAATTCCTACTAATCGAGATTTTGCCACTGGTATTTCAGCTAATTCATATCTAATTTCATCAAATAAATAACCGATAGCATTACTTATTAACGTGTAGGTAGCATTTTGTATGCTAGTCTCTCCTTTGTTTGTCACCGACTTTTTACACACAACTTCTCCTTCAATAATTATAAATGATCAACATGGAAGTGAGTAAACGTCTTGGGAATTTATCGGTATTCTTATCTCATCACTATGTTCCAACTTTTGGTTTGCATAAGGCCCATGTGAATGATATTCAAAATTTGTAATATCATTGTAATAACGTATTTCACGTTCTATATCTAATATTTCGCTTACTGCCGCCGACATAATCATAGTTGACTCGAAATCCTAATTTTTCCAGAATTTTCGCGTTCTTTGATGTTAACGGCTCAGAGTGTGAACTCTTACTGATTGTTTTCATACTGTTGCTCAATCTATTTGATTTGTTTCTATGCTTCCATTTGTTACTAGTTTTTTTCAATTTACATTGTTGCGGTTTTTTTCTCAAACCGCTTTTATGAAAACCATCATTGCTATTACTGTGTGAAGAAACTATTGATCTTGAGTTGAAAATTATATAGCCCATTTTTACTTTTTTTCTTGTATATGTATTCTTACTGTTATTCGATCTCCTCTAAAGTCTAATAAACTACCTTTCTGGTCTGTCACCTTGACAATAATGGTTTGAAACTTATTTGTGTTTAAGCTTACATATATTATCGGATTTGGGGTTTCATTTATTAAGTATCCTGGCGGTACCTTTGGAAGAAATTCATATATAGTATGAGTTTCTTTTCCATTAGCATATGTATTAGATGCTAAGTTACAGCTAACAATAATTGAGGTTACATTTGAACTAAAAACAGGGTTTGTGGAATAATGCCACACATATGGTTTTAAAATTGACTTATTAAATCCTAAAATAGGAGCAATAGAATCGACTTGTGTTAAATCAATCGGCTTGTTTGCATAAATTTCTGTTTGTAATGTATTATTATTACCTTTAATTTGTAATTCTTCTGACTGTTCTGATATATTTAATTTTCGTTTTATTGCTTCTATAATGTTATCAATTTCATATGATCCTGTATCAAGTTTTATTAGATTATCATCATACTTGAAGCTTGAATTTTCTCCTTTAATTATGTTTGGAATTGAATTAAATGTCCATAAGTTTATCAGTCCAATCTCATATGCTCTATCACCAGGAAGTTCTAATATTTCCGATAACGTCTCATGCAATTCACTTGTATTTGAGGAAAGTGTTATTACCACCATTTCGATCTTACTCCTAGCACTTAACGTTTATAACTGATTACACAAAAACAGTAAACATAGATGTCCGCAAATAATCGAATTATGTGGTTGTACCTGATCAATGTTATAATAAATATTTATATGTCTTTCCTTGTTCCAATAGCTTACCAGTTTTCTTGGTGGTTGAAGATTACCAATAGGATCGAAATAGAATACATTTTTATCTATCTTATGATATGCAACCCAATGCGTCCCGCTACCGCTAGTTTTGTCTAAATTTACAATAGCCATTTCACTGGGTAAGTTTTTGCTAGGAAGATTATCCAGCATATAAATACCGCGCAACGATTTTTTCATAATTTTCGACAATTTCTTCAGATCGAAATTAGTCAATGGTCTATCCAAATTTATATTATTCATTTTTTATTTGATTTTTTTAGTTTTCTTCCTCCCTTTTTTACTCTTTTTTCTTGTCAATGGTAGAGATGTTTTTCTCATAGTCTTACTTACCAGTCCAAATGCACCTGGCAGTATATGTGATATTGCTTTATTCAAATTCCTCCCACTACCCGCATATCTTGGGTATGGTCTCAAATAATATCCTCTCCCCTTAACATGATTCTTCAATTCTCTAATAGCATTATGACGAATTAAATCACTTATTGATTTAGCATTGCTACTAACAGTATGATTCCTAGCTTTGGTTCTCCTTGTCTTTCTGCTCCTTGTACTGCTCCTCCCTCTATGCCCCGACCCACTAATTGCAGCTTTAGTTTTCATTGCAAGATTAACTAAATAACTAAGAGCTTTCTCACCAAGAGGTGTCTTAGGATCTTTAAATATTTTCCAAGCTTTATCAGCTAGAAGACGATCTGCTTTTCCTATTTCTTTGTTATCGTTTGTTCTACTATAGGTCACGTCGTGCCCTTGGCACGCTAAGTCAAGCTGATTTATAGGCTCAACCTTATTTTTTAACCTTTTTTCAAGGTTGGTTCCTGGGCCACAGTAATTGTAAGCTTGACACAGCAATTTTCAAGCTGATACACAAATAATTTAGGTATTTTATTAATACCTATCGCATCTATAATGCATGATTTTAAATAGAACAATGTACTGTTTCTTGTTCGTTCTAAATCGCTCAAGTATTTTGAAAACAAATCTGACTCAATATTATCTCTGTCAATTATATCATTTGAATTATTCAATTGTAAAGTTATATTGAACTGATGAATATTCGTTAAATTAGTTGAATTGCATCTGCAACTTTTGGTATAATTCGCATATAAAAGCAGTAAAATTGCAATCCAATATAGCATAACAGTGATAATACAAAATGATTTCAATAAATTAATTGAGTTTATACAACCAATTTTCGAATCATCTAATCTGTCAAAGTTTTTTTCATTTTCATCAGCTTCTTCTTTGTTGAGTAACATCCTGCTCACTCTACAATTGCTCATCTCACACTGACTTGCGAAAAGTTCAACAACCTGACTTAAACATGTTCAAACATGTACTAGTCTAACCATAAAACAGTTACGTCACAGATAGCTATAAGTTTTTTCCTTTTTTATTGACTGCAGTAAGTATAAATACGAGTGTAAGCTAGAATAGCACTCAGTTTGCTGAAGAAGAGCAGAAAGTGTTTTAGCAAGAATTATCATCACAGTCATCATCCTCATTTTCAACATTTGTAGAACAAGGTGAGTAGAATGACAAATTTTCTATATTCAATAACATTTTATTTGCATTTATTATTTGAACAAAATAATTATTTATTAAAACTTGAGAATGGTAAGAAGAACTTCTTCTTACCTAAACAATATGCAGACTGAAATTACATCATCGATCTATCTGACGTAATTTCATGGTTGTCGAGCAGGCTTGTACTTCTTGTCCCCGCACGATTCTTGTGTAGAATCGATGGGAGACCGTCAGTACAAGCCTGCTCGAATTGAAACTTTCCAGATTCTCTTCTGTAACCATATCTGCATATTGTTTAGGTAGGAAGAAATTAATCTCATTTCTGTTTTCATTTATGACGTGAAGCATCGGGTTGTTTCCAAACCTAGTTCTTGCGATGCGCGCCCTCACCACACGATACTCAAAATTGTCTAATAGCTCTGACACTCATGTAGTTTCATTCACAAAGTTAAAACGGCTGATATTAAACAATTTTGAGGAGCTTGTTGGTGAGGGCGCGCATGAGTTAGACGGTGCCGTCATGCTTGCCGATCCTCTGCCTTGTGTTGTCCTGCTGCCCTGAGCTGTTGTTGGTCTTGATGATGATGTAGCTTGAGCTGTTGTTGGTCTTGATGATGTAGCAGCTAGCAGCGGTACTGCCGAGGAGTCTCCCTCTGACTCAGAAGAAGAGAACAGCTTTACAGACATCTTCTTCTTCTTTTTCTCCACTTTCGTCCATTTGGACGAAGGTGATCGTTTGACCAACTCACGAGTCGGAGGAGTAGCTTCGATGAAATTGGTTTCATCGCTCTCCTCTATGATCTTCACATCGTCAGACGAAGCTTGCGAGGGGCCAGCTTCAGTGGCGCCTATGGGGGTGGTAGCAGCTTCGGCGGCGCCTATGGGGGTGGTAGCAGCTTCGGCGGCGCCTATGGGGGTGGTAGCAGCTTCGGCGGCGCCTATGGGGGTGGTAGCAGCTTCGGCGGCGCCTATGGGGGTGGTAGCAGCTTTGGCGGCGCCTATGGGAGTGGTAGCAGCTTCGGCGGCGCCTATGGGGGTGGTAGCTGCTAACGCTGCCAACAGCTCAGCTGATGGAGGCGGGGGAGCTTGCATTGGAGCCTGCTGCTGTCCAAGCCCAGGGTAGGCAGTAGTGTACCACGGTGAGGGTGGCCCCCACATAGAGTACGGGTTCCAGCTAGCTGCTGCCATCACGGCTGGCTGGCTGTATGTCAGTGCTGTAAGCCCCCCTCCACAGACCGCAGCATATGTTCTCTGCAAGAAAAATATAGTGTGAACAACAATTTACATAACATTTGATTGAAGTTGAAAATTAAACATTTAATAAGTGACTGTACAAGAGTGAACTGGTTTTATCTTCTACTATATTTAGTGTAAATAAATTTAGAGAACTTGTATTTTGATTTTGTATTGTATACGTTTTTGTGGAATAAATTTGAATTTGAAAAAAAAATATGATTCTAATAACTTTTAGCTGTACATATTTTGTTTGATACTTTTAGAATGTACAAGAGCAAAAAAGTAACTTTTAGCTGTACATATTTTGTTCGATACTTTTAGACTGTACAAGAGCAAAAAAGTTTTGAAATATCTCTTCAGAATAAAAATAATAGAACTTAAAGCTTGAGTGCTGATGCCTACAGCTTGAGCTGTTGTTGGTCTTGATGATGTAGCTTGAGCTGTAGTTAAGTCGGCGGCGGGAGCGTTGACAAAGGACGACATCTTCTTCTTCTTATAGATGAGTTGATTCGGAAGTGTTGTTAGCTGATTGATCAGACTGGATGATTCTGTTTGAATTTTTCACAGCTTATATACTGAAAAATTACAGTATTTTTCCCCATCTCCACACAGACTTAGCTGTGGTGGGATTCAGATTGGAAAGCTTCAACTTTCAAAACTTTCAACCTTCAAAAAGGTCATGTTCCCACAGAAAAAATCAAGGCCAGTACCAAACCGTATTTGACTCCTATCCTGCTATCCCAAAGTATTACAAGAGTCTTGCCTATACGTCAGACAGAATAAAATAGATATGACATCATCCTTGTTTTGAGAGAGGTCTGAGACTACAGCTTTCATTTCAATCTCGTTAAATCTGGCTGATGGTGGTGGAAATTGAACTGTGTTCAAGCTGAAAATTCACTCTGTAGTTCATTCCTTTCCAGATAGCCGAGGCGAAAACAGCAATAACACCATATGTAGAATTTTTTGAATTTATTATTGAAGAGGTCGAAAGACGTATTATCAACAGTCATCCTTGCAGAAGCTGCATTATAGAGAGAAGAAGCAGACATCACGAGTAGCGGCGCTGCACAGAAAACCGATAGTCTGCTGTCCAGAGAGAGAAGCTGCATTACAACAAGCTGCCACACGTGCAAAAATTTCAGCAGTCTACCGACCAGAGAGAAGCTGCATTTCAACAGACGAAGTCGGCAACCTGTGCGCGTGCAACAATCGTCTAGACAACGTTCAATCTTATTTTTAGCTAGCTATTTTGGTGAGTCATCATGACCAGTATTAATTATTCATTGGAAAAAACTAGTGCTTTAAATTCGCAGGTTATATGTAATAAGCTTAATTTTAATGAGAGGTATGTAGATACTACCTTTTTGTAAACTCATTTTAAGAAATCAAATTTTTAAAATATTAAAACTAGGTTCAGTAAGGTTTTTCGGTAATATTCGTTGGTTTCTCGCTCTAAAAGTAGAATTAATAAAACTTATAGTAAATAACGAAGATAATGATCAACAACTAAAAACAGATGCTGTATTTCATAGCACATCTCAAAATATTGTTAACATCCATGCTAATGACAAAGATTTAGAGTCGCAATTTATACGTGCATGTGATAAAATTCATAATTCACTAGATAAATACGTATCTCACGGTTCAGGTTGGGTAGTTTCAAGAATTAAATCACTCGATATTAATTTTTTACGATTTCAACCGTTATACGGCTCAAATTCTAGCTATATAAAAACCCCAAAAGAGATAATAAATTAAAGAGCAGTTATTAATATTAAAAATCCTAATGATGGTGAATGTTTTTTATGGAGTATTTTAGCATATTTTAATTATGGAAAATGTAGAATGCAAGTTGAATATTTTAAAAATTATGGGAATAATTTAAATACTCATGGAATTAAATTTCCAGTTGAATTTCGCTATATAAAAAAGTTTGAAGCATTAAACCAAAACATTTCAGTCAGTGTTATAGCATATTGTATTAAGACTAAACAATTTTTCCCCTATAGAATTTCAATATACAGAGAACGTGAGCATCAAATTAGCTTACTCTTGCTAATAAATGAGGAAAATATAAAACAGGCACATTAATGTTTAATTGATACAACTAAAGGAAAAAACGGTTTATCACGATTGTTGGCCTCACTGGATAAATCTGAACATGCACATCTTGTATGTCCATTTTGTTTTCACCGATTCACTAAGAGACCTAATGGAAAAAAAATTTAGAGATACATATTAGAATTTGCTCAAAATTCGGTGAACAGCAGACTAGTTTACCGGAAAAGAACAGCCCAGACTCGATTATTAAGTTTACAAATTATACAGCTACATTAAAATTTAAATATGTTATATATGCTGATTTCGAAAGTTTTATTGTCCCTGTTAATAATGCTGAACATACTGAGAGTGATGATGATGACTGTGATGATTTAGAGAATAGGTCTTACACACATAAAACCAGCAAACATACTGCTTGCAGCTATAGTTATATAGTATTGAATCAAGAAGGAGAAATTCATCTAGGCCCTATATTGTGCAGAGCAAGCTATGTAGGTGAACCGATAATTGAAAAATTTATTGAAGAAATTGTTGAAATAGGGAATGAGCTGTATAATGATTTTAAAATAGAAATACCAATGCAAGAAATAGATTCAGCAAAACGCGAACAATTAATTCAGCACCAAATTGTGTTATTTGCAATAGAATTCTTGAAGAAAACAATATAAAGTGCTTACATCATTGTCACTTTTCTGGGACAGTCTTAGGATTTGCACATCAAAATTGTAATTTACAAGCTAAAATTCCGACTTACACGCCTTGCATATTTCATAATTTAAAAAGCTATGATGCACATTATATAATCTTAGGCTTATCAAAAAATAACTCAAAGATTCGCTGTATAGCTCAAAACTCTGAAAATTTTTTAACTTTTTCAATTGGACGTGTTAAGTTTATTGACAGTTTTCAATTTCTACCTACTTCGTTAGAAACATTAGTTAAAAATCTACAGTCAAATGATGATAGCACAGATTACAGTATAAATTTCAAACGAATGTGTTCTGTTTTCAAGGATCCGGAAAAACAAAAGTGTTTACTTAGAAAAGGAGTTTTCCCCTACGAATATCTTTCATGTGCTGAAAAGTTTGAAGAAAATGAACTGCCATCGAAAGATAAATTCTATAACAGTTTGAATGAAACAAGCATTTCAGATGCTGATTATGCTCATGCGCAAAGAGTCTGGAATATATTTCAAATGCAAAATTTAGGCGATTATCATGACACTTATCTATTGTCAGACATTCTGTTGCTGGCAGACTGTTTCAAACATGCTAGGAAAATATTCTTTAAAAATTACAATTTAGAAGTATGTCATTTTCTATCACTGTCTCATTTTTCATGGCAAGCTATGCTGTACAAAACAGGTGTACAATTAGAACTTTTAACGGACATACAGATGCATATTCTTATAGAATGTTCAATCAGAGGTGGATTCTCGGTCATATCCAAACGATATGCGGTCGCGAACAATATATATATGAAAGATTTATATGATCCAAAATTGCCAAGTTCATATCTTTGGTACATTGATTCGAATTCGCTGTATGCTACCATCATGAGTACTGAATATTTACCATATGGCAATTTCAAATGGTTAGAAAAAGAAGAAATTGAAAAATTTGATGTATTACAACTTTCTGATACAGCTGACACTGGTTATATAATCGAATGTGATTTAAGTTATCCAGAATCACTACATGATTCTCACAATTGTTATCCGTTAGCTCCTGTAAAAGACATACCTCCCATACATTCATTTTCAAATTATCAGAAATTTCATCTTCCATTTCATATGTCGGAAAATTTAAAAAGAACGAGTAAGCTGGCCGGTTCGTTTTGTAATACTGAACAGATAGGGGAGAGTGGCGCGGCGAGTGTCAGTCAAGCTAACGAGAGCGTCACAGAACAACCTCCTACTCATTCTCTCCAGCCGGCAAGACGAGTTGCACACGCATCGGAAAAACTACTTGCACATTTTTTCGATAGGAAAAACTATGTAGTTCATTATTCTAATTTAAAATACTATCTTGAACAGGGTATGAAATTAGAGAAAATTCATCGCATCATAAGTTTTAGCCAAGCACCTTGGCTCAAGGAATATATCGAATTTAACATTAATTTAAGGAAAAATGCAAAGAATGAATTTGAATCTAGCTGCCAGAAATTGTTAAGCAACTGTATTTATGGAAAGGTATTACAACGAAATCGTAAACATATTAATGTAAAATTAGTTACAGATGCAAAAAAACTTGATAAAGTCACATCAAAACCGCTTGTCAAACGGTGGACAATTTACGGTGAAAATCTGATTGCAGTTGAGTCAAAGAAGGCTGTTGTTAGACTTGATAAACCGTTATTTGCTGGATTTTGTGTTTTAGAACTTGCGAAATTAAAGATATATAAATTTCATTATTCAAATATATTAAAAATTTACGATTATAGAAATGTAAAACTTCTAATGTCTGATACAGATTCGTTCTTCTATCAGATTTTTACAGAAGACTTATATGCTGATATAAAAAAACATTTACATCTGTTTGATACATCAAATTATCCAACTACACATCCATGTTTTTCGTTAACTAACAGAAAGCAAGCAGGCTTTTTTTCAGATGAGACTGCATCTGCGCCCGTTATTACTTTTACGGGGCTACGACCCAAGCTTTATTCTTTTAAATATTTAGTAGAAGAAAACAGTAGCGAAGAGGATGGAACGTCGTCATTTATAGTGAAAGAGAAGAAAATTGCTAAGGGGGCTAGCAGAGCTGTAATTGCGAATAAACTAAACTATGAAATCTATGAAAATTGTTTGTTCGATAGAAAACTACACTATGAAAAATCTAATCACATCAAATTTATCAAATAAGTCAATCAAAAATCTCTTTATCACCGTTCGATGATAAACGTTTTATTCGTGACGATAATTTCATAGAAACATATGCATGGAACCATAGATTGATAAAAACATTGCTTGAAAACAGTAATGCAAATCATGAGACAGAGCTTGCATCAGACGAGGATGAAGGCATGGCGGAAGTAGGTTTAGAGAATGCAAATATTAGTATGCAAGTTGAAAACTGGCTTAAGAAAACAGTTTCCTGCTCAATATTTGTTATGTTGTATAGGTCAGTATTTGATTTAGAAAGTTGTTGACCTTTTGCCAGACTGCATGCAAAACCATAGCCAGTTCTTTTTGGCAAGCTGCAGCGGTACCTGATTTCTTTTTTAGTAGCAATCAATTTCAAGTGTTGTTGACCTTTAAACGTATAGCTTACAATGTAGTGATTTCCTGTCAACTTGCATTCGCAAATATGAGAGTTGATCAGTCAGTATACAGCTGTGTTTAGACAGATGTGTATAGTTTTTAAAATGACCTCCACGGTACGTGAAAAATTAGCAGATGAATTACACGGTTTAGCAAGACGAAAATTTAAAAGGCGGTCATACACACTAAAGGGTATAAACGATTTAATTCAAGCCGATCTTGTTGATCTACAATCATTATCTAAATTTAACAGCGGTTATAAATATATACTGACAGCAATAAACTGTTTCACCAAATATGCCTATGCGATAAAATTAAAGACGAAAACTGCGAGCGAGGTAGCGAATGCATTAAAACTTATATTAAATAAGAATCTGAAAATAAAACTATTTCAGACAGATCAGGGTCGTGAATTTTTTAATAATAAAGTGAGTAGCCTATTAGAAAAATATAATAAAAAACATTATTTTGTATATTCAGAACTCAAGGCAAGTATAGTCGAACGTTTTAATCGTACTCTAAAATCGAGACTTTTCAAACATTTTACTGCTACATCAAGTAATCGTTGGATAGATTGTATAGATAGTATTGTTCGTCAATATAATAACACTTATCATACAACAATTAAAATGAAACCAGCTGAAGTAAAAAAGAAACATGAAAAACAAATTCTTGCCGAGTTAAATAGAAAGAAATTGCGCAATATAAAGACTAGAAAAATTAAACTGAAATTTAAAATAGATGATATTGTACGTATAAGCAAATATAAGAACATTTTTGACAAATCGTATAATTTCAATTGGACTCCAGAACTTTTTAGGATTATTTCTGTATTTCCTACAATACCTATCACTTATCAACTGGAAGATTTGAATAGTAAATTAATTTTAGGAAGATTTTATGAGTATGAATTGAAAAAGACTTGTCTAAACAAAAATGAAAGAGAAGTATATCTTGTTGAGAAAATTTTGAAGAAAAGCGGTAATAATCTTTTAGTAAAAAGCTGGCTAGGATTTAGTGCTCCTTCCTGGATAAATAAGAAAGATTTATTGACCGACTTGACTAAAAATAGTATTTGTTAGAAATGCATATGCAAAAGATAAAAATTAGATTTATATTCTCAGACAATAAGAAAAAGCTTTATGGATACGAATTAGTAATGAAAACAGCTATACAGGAATTATTACACTTTTCCTATTTCACCTCTAATTTATCATTTGCAGAATATGTTTATTTTATCTGTGATTATAAAAATAGAATACCAATTTACGATAAAACTTATAGACATTTGTCAATATGATATAAAAACTTTGAAAATGATTATGAAACTTGTTACTGCGAACATCTGACTGAAAAATTGAATTATATTGATAGTTGTGTTAGGGAAGTTGATGTTTGTCTTCCAAGTTACATGGCTAATCGAATTATTATAACTTTATTAATATCATGTGGTGAGAAAGCAAATCTTTAAGATAAATCTCATATTTTCAGATATGACTGCAGGAGATGAAGGCAAATTCACAAAGTTAACCGTATTTTTTAATGAAAATAATATTTGATAATATTATTGATAGACATTGGACTCGTTTAAGAAAATATTCAAATAGGTCTGTCCTTGTTGATGGAATGGCGCCAGTAGCAAGCTATAAATGTGAACTCACAGAACTTTTAGAGTCGCATATGAAACTTTTAAATGAATTATCACATTTGGAATTAACTTACTTAGAGTATATAACATTTGTAAGAGACTATGAAAAATTAGGAGCTTGGTATAGTAAAGATTATAAACATCTATCAAGATGTTCCGGACATAAGTTAGCAAAAGACATGGCAAAAAAAGATAAAAAAGGCAAACATTATGATATTCCCGATTCTTGGTCTTGTGATTGTGCAAAACTTACAAAATTGATATGTGCAATCAAAGAAGCTGTTAAGAAGAGTAATCCTTGTCTAACAGACGATGAATATTCCAACATATGTTGGGATTTATTGTCAGATTGTGGCGATGAATCCGGTTTAGAAAAGGAATAAAAAATATTTTATACTATGCATATACATAGATTAATGAAAGAATTTTTAAATTTTTCAGATCAAATATGGATACTAATTGTTTAGTTGATAAGGATTATTTCTTTAGTAGAATTAATGAGAAGTATCGTTGTTGTTTTTATGATCTAATTGAATATATTGTAAGCACATTAAATAGATACGGACAAGAAGGTCTGACACAAAGCGAATTTTTGTTTTTTTTAGATGCTGGAAGATCATTTACTTATAATCCTATACATCTGAGTGTATGCTATATTTTAACAGAAAATATTAAAGAACGTCATACTAGAGCTCTGTTAAATGAAGTTCCTGAGCGTTGCTATTGTAACGCCATAGCTTACTTGCGTATTCAATTAAAAAATTTTGTAGATGATAGAGCTAGGTCAGATATTGATAAAGATTCATTTTTGTATGAAACTTTGAGAATGTGCGCCTTGCAGGCGAATTTATATAAGTTTTAAAATGGACAAACTAATTAGAGAACGATTAGAATTATTATTAAGTTTTAATAAGAATAATTGTACTAGCATATGTAACCATATAAATTATAGCATATGTCTTCCATGTAAATTATTAATTAATGAGATTAAAATGAAAAAAATCTTATCAATATCCACTAGAAATAGAGTTGATTGTGTACAATTGTTTGAATCTAGAAGACCTTATTTAATGGACATTGACTATATCTTGAATACTTTATGTACACATTTAGTACAAATAAAAGGTGCTGAGTGTTAGTTGTGCTTATTGTCTTACTTCATTGTGTTACCTATACATCTAGTTAGTTAGTTCTTGGAAATGAAAGAAAAAATATCTATAATAATGAAAAGAAGAGACATAAAAGCTACTCTTCCAATTATTGACTTTAATGAGCTGATAATAAAATCAATGCCTGAACAAAAAAAGGTTATAAGTAAACACGGTATTTTATTCCCAGAAAATGTACGATGCATGATTGCAGGAAAATCAGGCTGTGGAAAAACAAACATTGTAATGAATCTTGTTTTTGGAGGTCAGGGAATTGCCTTTTCAAATCTATATTCATTTAGCAAAAGTTTAAATCAGGATAAATATAAGTTTATGGATAAAGCATTTCCCAATTTGAAACATGTCAAGTTTTTCAAATCATCTGATGCAAATAAAATTCCACATCCATCAACTATTCCAAGAGATAGTCTAGTGATTTTCGATGATTTGCAAACCTCAAGTCCAACAATAATAGAAGCATACTTTCCAATGGGAAGACCAATTGGAGTAAGTTGTATGTATTTAATTCAAAGTTATTCTGCCACACCAAAACAATTGCTACGTGATAATGCAAATGTACTAATAATTTTCAAAATGGATCCATTAAATTTGAGGCTTATACATCGTGATTTTGTTGAAATTGACATGTCATATGACAAGTTCAGAAATATGTGCAAAAACATTTGGAGTAAAGACGAGCATAACTTTGTATCAATATTTACAGATAGTAAGAAAAATGAGGGAAAATACCGAGATAATCTCGATAAATTTATAACAGATATATAGTTTTATTAATTTCTTTAGAATAATAGTTTAGTTTATGCCGAACCTTCATAAGGGTGATACGATGAATGCTAGAAAGCAGTTGGCAGGTTTAAAAATAGCTAGGAAAAAGAGAATTTTAGGTTTAAGAAAGAGGAGAAGACAAATTAGCAAGGAGAAGAGAAAAGCATCTGGAAAAAGGGTAAGTACAGATATTTTAGAAAATAAAATTCAAGAACTAAGAAGTTCAATAATTCAAAAATATAATAATTTAAAAGGTTTACAGTCAGAAGAGGCTAAGACTTTAAAAAGTCAATATGCACCAATTATTTCACCACTTGAAGATATCAAACAGTCAAACTTACAAATACAAAAGCAAATACAAGATGAAAGACATAGAGATTATTATGATGATGCAGATATTATAGAACTCTCATCTGATGATTCTGATAGTATTTCGGAAGAAAATAAGCCTGATGATGGTGGAGAACAACTGAAGGATGAAACAATTGATGAACAAGATGTGGTGGAGGAGGGGGAGGAAGATATTGAAGAAGAAGAGGAGGAAAGCGGAGATGAATCAAATTTTGATAATAGCATGCAGAAATTATTAAATGAAAGTATGTATGTTCGGAAAAGGTTTTCATCTATTGCTGATATGCTAAAAAAATATTTAGAGGATTTTCATAGATTAAATCATAAATCTATAGCATTTGGTCTTCAATTTAACAAAAATACAAATTCGTTTTATTTGGGTAAGAACATATCAGTAAGATGGGATTATGATCATATTATAATCGGAGAAACAATACAGTTGAGAATTAAATTAAGTAGAGAATTATTAGAATTACTTTTTAAATCAAAACCGAATGTAAGTATGATAACAATTACAGATTTCAGAAACTACAAAAAAATATTACTTGCAACAAATATTCATCTTGATAATCGTGGAAATCTCAAGAAAACTGATAGTATTAAATCAAAGTTGATTCAAAAATTATTTTTAGAACAAAGAAAGAGTAAAAGAGGTACACATGCTGCAATAGGTAAAGGACTTTCATTTGTAAAAAACATAATGCCTAATCGTACTTATATTTATTGGGATAATGTTAATGAGCTAGTTTCAAGGTTAGAGGTATTAATTAACTCTACACATACAGGTCACGATTCTCATGAAGCAGAAATTTCCAGTATAATAGAAGAGAATAAAGATCGAGGATACATTCTTTAGTCTTAGAAAAAACTTGACTAGTTTTAGAATGAGCATTGACAAATTTGGAAGGATTAATAATCCGATAGCAAAAACAACCAAGGTTTTCACAAGCAAATTTAACATAAATATTATAGATAAGAAAATTGAAGCACTTAGATTAGAATTTCAAAATTCTATAAAAAGTTTGATTGATGAGCGGGATAACAAAGATTGTCTGTCCAAGAAAGAATTTTTCATTGAGAAAGCAAATTTACCAACATTAAGTGATTTGAACACAGCTGTATCAGTGGTTGATGCAACTTATGTTTCAAATGAACAATGGTTAAAAGAGAAGGAGGGATTATTAGCAAGTATTGATGATGAATTAAATAATAGGGATTTTCTCTCCAAGAAAGAATTTTTCATTGAGAAAGCCAATTTACCAACATTAAGCGATTTGAACACAGCTGTATCAGTGGTTGATGCAACTTATGTTTCAAATGAACAATGGTTAAAAAGAAGGAGGGATTATTAGCAAGTATTAATGATGAATTAAATAATAGGGATTTTCTCTCCAAGAAAGAATTTTTCATTGAGAAAGCCAATTTACCAACATTAAGCGATTTGAACACAGCTGTATCAGTGGTTGATGCAACTTATGTTTCAAATGAACAATGGTTAAAAGAGAAAGAGGGATTATTAGCGAGTATTGATAACAAATTAAATAACAAAGACTACCTAACAAAAAAACAGTTCTTCATTGACAAAGCAGGTTTAGCGACCTTAGGCAATATTAATACTGCCATACAGGTATTAAAAGGAAGTATTTCTGATTATTTGTTTGAAGATGAAATCTTTAAATCATATCTAAATGATACTTTAATTAGGTTTGCATATTATATTATAGGAAAATGTTTGCTAGTTTCAAGAACATTTAATTGGGAAGATTATCAAGATAGAGGCCTACATGAAGAGCATATTTTAGGTGAATTTATTGACAGATAGGTCTTTCTCAACCGTCAAATACTTATAATGACAAAGATTTTATTACAGAAGAACAAAGAAGGTTAATGAGCAGATATGATGGCTATAATAGACCGTAACATTAGAATGACAGGCTTAGAGTAATATTGTATGCATGATAAAGCCAAGCAGATCAGCAGAGCTGATAAAGCTAAACGCTGAAAGATCTTTTCGCATGGCGGGCGGGGTCTTAGATGCTGAAGAGAGGGAACAGGTATAGTGGGAATGAAGGAGAACAAGGTGGAGCCAACCAGTTTCTTAGCTTACAAAATGGAGAGCTAAGGCGGGGGGCGGCGTGGGGAAGTTCTTCCGTATGGAGCACAGAAAATTTAAGCTCCGCCTCCGTAACACGTTCCTGAGCTCCTATTGGTTGCTAAAACCGGTGTTATTCCACTACTTTGGTTCACTCCCATTGATTCCGCAGGCTACTTCATACATTGAGTTTTATATTCTTCTTATAATGGGGAACGGTCCACTTCTAACTTCATCTAATTTATTTCTAATCAACTTGTTCCCTTTTTCTATATACACTAGTTCTTTTTCCTTGAAACCATATATTCTTCTGTTCTTATCACATCTCAGTTTGTTCCGTTTGTGGTTTAAATTGGAATTTTTTATTGCTTCTTCTCTGTCTATTTGTAAGTTTCGTTTTTTCCTCAGTTGTAATGGTATTATTTCCAAATCCTCTCCCAATAGCAGATATCTTGGTGTAAATTTAGTAGTGCTATGGATTGTCTTGTTGTATTCTGATGTGCAACTTTCCGCTATTTTCGACCACGTCCGCGTTCTTCCTTCTGGACTATTCACTTTGCATCTAATACGATTCACCAATGTCTGGTTTAGCCGCTCATTAAGACCATTTGATTGTGGGCAATCTACCGATGTGAACACCATTGTAACACCTTTTTCGAGTAGGTAATCTCTAAACTTTTTTGATTTGATAGACGCATATTGATCAGCTAATAGGATCTTGACAGAATGGTTTTGTAAGATAGGATCTAGCAAACGAATGTATTCTTTAGTAGTTTGACCGCTAGAGCTTGAAGTGAATGCATATCTAGAGAAGTGATCGACCAATATGTGTAGGTATCGTTTTGTTGAGTTGTTTCCACCAAACCCTCCAACAGTATCTATCGACATGATCTCATACGGTTCACTAGCTGGACCCAATTGTGAAAGTAATCCTATTGAGCGACCTCTTCTTGTTTTATTCTTCTTACATATATGACACGAATCACAATAGCACTTGACCATTTCATCCATGTTGGAAAAGTAGTAATGTGGACGTATGTGTAATAGTGTGTGGTGAGTTCCGATATGTCCTAGTTGAAAATGAATTTTCTCAATCAATTCTTTACCCTTTTCTTGAGAAAGGAAGATTCTTTTGTTTCCTTTCATACATTTGTAGAATATTTCCTCTTTATATTCAACATTCCTATTATTCATTATTGCTTCTTTGTTTTTTTTCTTGATTGTCTTTTATTTCTTGTATAGATATCAAATTCACAACTGTTAAAATGTCTTCATTTCCTTCAAAGTGCTCTAAAACTGGATTTCTTGATAAAGTATCTGCTTCAACATTTCCTTTTCCTGGGCTATATATCAATGTGAAATCATATTGCGATAGGTAGTATACAAGATCTCCCAATTCTTCATCGGTTCGTGCTTTCACTCTGAGATTCTCCAATGGTTTGTGGTCTGTGATCACTGTAAACTTCCGTCCTATCAACCAATATTGCCAATACATAATTGTCTCTTTTATAGCCATACATTCCAGATAAATAGCTTTTTTCTTCTTTTGAGCAGGGCTCAGTTTTTTTGAAAAATATGCTACTGGATGAAGCTCATTATTTTCTTTTGGTTGTTTCAGTACAGCTCCAAATCCCCCTCCACTGGCATCGGTGAGTAGGGGTAAAGTGAGAGTTCTGGAGAAAAGCTGCCCCAAAGCTGCCCCAAAGCTGGAGAAAAGCTGCCCCCAAATCTGCCCCAAATCTGATTCTTGGTTCTAACCTTGCCCAATCCAATGTAATCTGATCTAACCTAACCTAGCCATACCCCTAATCTCACAATAAACCTCAAATGAAGTTTTCCCACTTTTTTGGAAAAAAAAACTAGATCCAGCTTTTTTTTATTTCTTGAATAACTAAGAAACCGTTAATTTTACAAAAAAATTACAAGAGTAACTTTTTCCAGTAAATCTAATAACGAATCCATTGACACCTCATTTGTCAAGATTGAACAAAAAATAAGGATCTCATGGGAAAACTAGATCCAGCTTTTTTCAATTTCTTCAATAACTAAGAAACCGTTAATTTTACAAAAAATCTACAAGAATAACTTTTTCCAGTGAATCTGATAACAAATCCATTGACACCCCATTTGTCAAGATTGAACAAAAAATAAGGATCTCATGGGAAAACTAGATCCAATAACTAAGAAATTGAAATTTATTGCCAAAACAAAATTACAGTATTATAATATATTAAGTTACAAAGTGTTAAACAAATAAGCAAAACTCAAACTTAATTATTAGATCAAAACTTAATTTATCTTTATCTTGGCGACTGCTGGCATAAGTAAGAACTTGAGAGCCAGCAGTGAGTCTACATTATTAGATTTAACAAGTTTAGCGCTTAACTAAAATTTGTAGAATACTTATTCTATTTGGCTTTTTAAATAATTATATATATATATATATATGATTGATCATCATCAAAAACTTACGAATAACTAAAGAATACTTAAGAGTAACTAAATCTATTGTAGCGTTAATTTAAAAAAGAAATTCCTGTTTATCCACTCTTCCACAGTTTTGTGATATTTACCAGTTGGTTTTTCTATAATGAAATTTGACGGAACTAAGTTGATGAAAAGATTACAGTAATAAAAGAATTGATGCCTACATGTAGTGAGCTTGATCAAATGCATATTGTATCTATTGAAATGATTTACTCGCATATTGTAAGGGGTAGTGCGAGCTGAAAATAGAGAGTGATTCTTGTTTATGTAGAGTATTACGGTTTTCATGAACGTTTGCCTCAATGTTGGTACATCAAGTTCAATAAAAATATCTCGGCTTGGGTACAAACGTGGTCTCCCTAGAGCTGCTCTTATAATATGTTTTTGGAGGACAAACAGTTTTCTCAAGTGCGTATCAAAAGCTCCACCCCACACCTCAATGATATATTGGAATAAGGAATGTGCATATGCAAAATAAATTTTTCTTATTATCTCCCTGTTTTTAATTTTATTTATTTTATAGAAAATATAGATGAGATATTTCAATTTTGAGCAGAGGTACTCTAGGTGAATGTTCCATTTGATATGGCGATCTACAAAAATACCAAGATATTTTATAGATTGCACTCTTTCCAAAGGTATATTTTCGAGGGCGACCTCATTCATTATTTGGGTGCCATTGTTATTTTTCTTTGATTTTTTTATAGAAAGTTCAAGATCTATTGATGGTTAACCAATTACGGTGGGTGAGAAAGTTATATATTTAGTTTTCTTTACATTTAGGGTTAGTATATGATCTTCAAGCCATTGTTGAACTATTTTCAAACCATTATTTGCAACTTTGAACGTTTCTTCCCATGTGTCTCCGCTAAAAATCAAAGTTGTATCGTCGGCGGAAGATAAAATAGTACAATTTTCAAGGTTTAATTTTAACAGGTCGTTTACATAGATGAGAAACAAAATCGGGGATAGTACTGTCCCTTGAGGAGTACCGAACTGAGAGGTGTAACTGATGTCTGTCTGTCCATTTAAAGTGAGATACTGTTTCCTATTCGACAAGTAACTTGAGAATAACTTATTCACAGAACCTCTTACTTCCACCCTGTCCAGTTTATAGAGGAGTATGTTGTGAGGAACTGTATCAAAGGCCTTGGATAAGTCCATAAAAATAGCCAGTGTTTTTTTGTTTCTATTAAAGTTATCAAAAATTATATTGTTGAGATGGATTACCGCATCTTTGGTTGAACTATTTGCTTGGAAACCATATTGATTGTTGTCAATGATTTTATGTTTATCTAGGAAACTCATTAATCTGATTTTCAAAATTTTTTCTAGTATTTTAGAAATATTACTCATTAAACTAATCGGTCTGTAACTATCCGGGTTTCCAAGGTCTCCAGTTTTTGGTAATGGTATAATTTTAGCTTCTTTGAATTTTTTAGGGAAATATCCTTCGCTCAAACATTTGTTAAATATATGAACTAAAGGTGAGGTTATAGAGGGTGATATTTTTTTGAGGAAAGGTCCTGTAAAGTTATCAACACCTGGTGTAAATTTATTCTTGAGTTGATCTATTAATAACTCTATTTCATAATCGTTTGTGGGAATGAGGAAGATACTTTTTACATTAGGATTTGCTATTGACTTGGGAATCTCTATATTGTCTGTATTATCGGTTATCTTTTTAGCGAAGGATTCTCCAACACCAGCGAAATATTTATTAAGAGTAGTAGCATCTAGATTTATTGATTTTGAATTTTTTTTCAAGTCGAGTAGTTCATTAATGTATTTCCAGGTTTCTTACACAACATAATGGGGTTACGTCCTCTATTGCTAGTTTGTGCAATTTCCCTAATTTTAGCAGTAATAATAAATTATTCTTACCACACCAGAGAGGGAATTATAGTTGGTACGATAGGAGCGCTTTGCCCAACAGCCATCAGCAACAACCATCAATAGAGGTACACCATCAGCATCAACGTCTCCCCTTTTGATTGCCTCATGTTTTTCTTCTTCAGCTGCCATCTCCATTGATATTTCGGCTGTTTCCTTCCAGGAATCAGCTACTCGGTCATGATACTTGCAAAATGTATTATAAGACATGCAAGGAATGTATAAGCATGACAAAACCTCTTCCAGCTGGGAATGACCTCCTCCTGTGCTCATTGTACCAGAAACTGCTGATGTATTCACATCCATAGTTTTCTCATTTGAGACATTTGTCAAAAGAGATTTTTGTATATTACACATCTTACACTTGAGCGTGATACAAGAGTTCAAACCTTTTCTACATTCTTTTATTACAGTCATATCCTTGAAACTGCAATGAAATGGTAAGTGGTCATCAATTTTCTGAATTTGAGCAATGAATGAATGTACATCCACTATTCATCTACCTTCTAACATCAATGAAGATGAAGTCACAGGAATAGGAGATGTGCTAGTTGCTTGAGGCAGTGTGATTCCATTACGAGTAGAAGCTACTGGCACTGAAGTTTTAGGAGTTGTGCTAGTTGGTGGATGTGATGATATGCCTTCAGAAGTAGAAGCAACTGGTTCTGAAGTTTTAGGAGTTGGGCTGGTTGGTGGATGTGATGATATGCCTTCAGAAGTAGAAGCAACTGGTTCTGAAGTTTTAGGAGTTGTGCTAGTTGGTGGATGTGATGATATGCCTTCAGAAGTAGAAGCAACTGGTTCTGGAGTTTTAGGAGGTATGCAAGTTGTTCAATGCAATGGAATACTTTTAGAAGTAGAAGCAATAACCGGATCCAAAGTTTTGTAAACAGGAGATAATTTGGTGATAGTTTTTTGAGATGACTGTGGTGTATTCCTTTCTTCTGCACTGAAAGACATAACAAAAAATGTATGTTGAAGATGATTTTGTAAAAATCTGGTATGGTACACTCATATATAACTTTCCTTGCCTTTATGATATTTACAATTCAGCATAGATTTTTTTCAGAATTTCTGATTATTAATCTAAAGTTAAGTTCACTACAGTTTCATATGTTCAGAGTAGTTAGCATAGAAAATTCTTTTGTTGTTAGCCTGATAATTGGGAATTGAGAATCAACTTTTGCATGGATGGGGTGGAGCCCCTGTTCGGTTTATCGATATGTGACTTGGGGCAGTTGATAGAGCCTATCAACTGTCAACAATATATGTCTATCTGGGATATGAGAAACATCAAAATTGTTAGAGTGGTTACTGGGAAAATCGCTGAGAAAATGTTATTAGTATAGCCTACTTACATGATGTGTGAAGTGGTGCTGAAAATGACATTGCTTTCTGTTTGCTCTTCCTCGACAAATTCTGTGGGCCTAGAAAGTAGACAAGGCATTGTACATTATGTAAATAAATGATGTTTATGGAATGTTCGACAGGTATCAATAACATTTTGAACAATGTCTATAAAGACCACCCTGTTATCATTTATAAAATTCAATTTAGTACAGTATAGGATGCAATAAGGATTAGGAATGCTATAGTATAGATACAAAATTATATTTTTTTCAGTCTGTAGAAATGTTCTATATAAAAAAGGTTCTTATGCTTCCAAATTAGTAAGAAAAATATATTCTGTAATCAATGTTACATATTATAATGATTTTGTCATGTTTTCATCAATTTATATTGGATATAATTAATTAATAATTAGTTCACTCACATTATTGTTGTGGGATTGTTGAAATCATCATTGGCTTCAGTCTGTGCTTGTACATTCTGTAATTTTGTCCTGGAATAATAGAAACAAAGATCAATATAACTACTAGTATATATACTACACAGATAGACAATGGTTAATTTTAATAAGCTTATTCTAGTACTAGTGACCCCCTGGGTTAAAGAACTCACTCAAGAACTGTTGTATTGTAATCTTTGAGACCCGCAACATTTAATTATACAGAGTTAGTGAAAATATTATGGAGACAGTTAAATATTTCCTTTTGACCCATAAAAGGTTCCAAGAATACGTGTTCAAAATTTGAAGCTGATTGATCAATTCTTTCTAGTAATTGTAGAACATACAAACAGATGGACAACGACTTTGGCCTTCAGTAAGTCAGAAGTAAGAACTTCCTAACGCTTGTTCAATTAGTATCAGAACTTATTACAGTACATTACTTATTACAAGACTTATTACAGTAAGGTACCTAAAGCCATCAGCCTAGGCTTTGTACATTATCATTGACTAAGATAGACCTATACAGTATTCGTGGAATTTTTCAAGTTGGTACTCAGATTAGGCTACATTACAGTGTATGAAATAGAGAATCCATTCAATGTTGTAACTGTCACATTTCCAAATTTTCCAAGCCTAAGAATGTAAACTAATTATCAAATAATGTCCACCGAAAGATTATTGTTGAATCAACCGCGACGAGTTGAACATGACCTATACAACTCTTGACTATTTTGTTGACAGATTTTGTTCACCAAATTTTCTCTTGATAATGATGGTTACATTATAGGCCTACAGTGTTTGAAATGGAAAGGTGGCACAATTTAACTCTATTTCATCGCATACTATAGATAACTAATTACTTTACCAAGGAAAATTGAAGCAATTATTGTAAAGTATTAGCTTAGCTTTTTAAAGCCCAATATTGTTTCAATGCTGTTCCTCTTCGTTTGAGCGGTTTTGCACAGAGAAGCAATTTCCTTCCTTTGGTTGAATAGCGATGTTTGCTTCATGATGTTTCTTCCATTTTTTACAAATCACAGTAGAATAAGCAACATTCATAACAAAAACCGAAGATGAAGAAAAATTAATTATCACCTAATCTTGGAAACAATAAAACTTCTTCATATAGGAAGGCTGTGCTTGTTTTACATAGCATAAATGACAATACCATGTGATAAAGAAATCACAGAGTCTTATACTATATTGAAACTATATTTTCAGGATTTTACCTTTTACTTACGTTAAACTTTTATCAGGATTATCAGCATTAATATAGGTACTATATTTAAACTATATTTAACTATATACTATATTTTTTGTCTATGATAGCAGAAGCAGAAACAAACATGCCAAGAGCACTCAAATATTGGAAATAATATTGGAGCACTCGAATATTGGAACATGGATAAGATACAGGCCTTTGCTGTAGGTTATCCTATTTATAACAAATAAAACAATTCCCATTCTATCTCAAAGGCAACTCATAACGGATGACGTAGTAGGTGGAAGGCATGTTCATCACCACAGGTGGTGGCTACGCAGTTGCCGCGGTGGGGGTAGCGCATTCTGGGGAGAGACCAGTTCAACTAATTTTCAAATGAAACCGCCATTATTGAGCTCAAATTCTGTGACATCACACAATTTCTCTTCACAATTTGTACAAAAACTATAAGGAATTTAAATAAAACTCCAACTGACTTGGATTCATGTTGTTAATCTCGATATGCTGGAATTTTTAATTATGCTGGTTGATGCTTCTCTTCAAAGATGACATCATCACACTAAATTCCCAAAATAAGAAAAACTAAGAGAAAAAACAAATTATTGAAAATTGTACATCTTTGGAAAAACTATAATGATGAACCATGCAAATTTTCAAGTCAATATATGCTTCCATTCTTGAGATTTTAGTGAGCAAAGAACAGGAAAAATGCTTGTTTTTCAGCTTGCTTAGTGCATGTGAAGTAGAATCTTAATTGCAAACTGAGCTGAAGGTAGAGTTTTAAATTGAGGTAGTGGACAATGTACTTTTCACGGTCAAAAAGTGTGTTCATGAGCTTTTTGGTTCCAGTTTGACCATTCTCATTTGTTTGATAGTTTGACAGCAATATGTGTGGAGGTGTTTGGTGGAGAGGTGCGAGTGGGAAGCTAGCATGCTTATCATGTAACTCTTTCGGATACTTGAGATCGCATTCTATTACATATCCAGTTTCTGAATTGCTGTCCAAATTCGCGAAATCAAGCTTGGAAATTTCTTCCTCTGTGAGGAATTTGAAATTTCCAACAGGTAAGTTTCGACTCATGGCTTCCGAGTATAAACTGTTCGCATCAATATGAAGGAAATAATTACTCAGTTTTGAGGGGTCGTATGTCTCAGGTAGATGCTTGTTATTCGCCTCACAATAACGTTTACCGATAAATGACACCCCACCCCTCATCCCCGCCTCAAACATGAGATGCATGTCAGGATGTGTGATCAACTCTAGTTCAACCTTAGTGTACTTCAACATACAATTTCAGGTAAAGTGTGCGAGGGAAACAAAATGAGTGACATCAAGGCCGTATGAGCTAAAAAGCGTAGACCTCAAAGATTCAAAAACTTCCACTAATAGCAACACATCCAAACATAAATAGAAATCGTGATATTCACCGAGCGATTTCAGTTTGAATGTCGAGAACACTCTTTGCGCATGCTCATTTTCTTTGCGAGACAGAGGTGTATCAGTTAAATCATAATGAAAACATTTGATGGGAGGAAGTGATGTTTCCGCGAATTTTTCGGGACAACTCATGTATGAGTGAGGATATATTCCTTTTTTCAACAAGAGATGTCTGTGTTCGCGTGGCGGGTCATGAAACACTGGAAATAAACGTTTGAACTTCTTTTCCATGTCTGTACTCTCTACCAAATTACGCACCAATACTTCCAAGGATTCTTTCATAAACTTGCAGGAATCTAAAAATTTAATTTTGCCTACTGAAAGTGTCAAAAATCTCTCTGACATATTTGCGATGCAGGAAATTTCTTTTTTGCATTTACCAAGTGCTTTCAGAATGAAATGTGAATCAAACCCGGAGAAATTGTGAAAATAACACGAAATGTACTCTGGAGTACAAGCTGATAAATTACAAGAAACGTGGGCTGCACATAGGTAATTTCCGGTTTCATGCGCGTGATGATGACATTTAATATCGGTGTCTAAGAATGGTTTGGTGTAAAGCCCACAGTTTACCGAATTTTGAAATTCATGCTCTTGACTTTCGGATAAATGTTGTATCGAATTTCACGTTTCATATCCTCATACAAAATGTCACCAAGATCTGTAATTTCCTGAAGAAATTTCTCCATGATTTTTTCATCTAAACTACTCAATCTATGGAGTACAGGTCCGTGTGCGATTTCCCTGTTCACATCGATAACAACCAAACAATACCTGCAGGGAATATGTCACGCTGTTTTCTTTGTATAGCTATGAGTAATTTCATCGGAATCGGATTCATCATCGTTATTATCAATATTAACAGCATAAGTTTCTAAATCGGCGTAAATTGTATACTTTTTCTTCAATGTGGCGCCTAGTTTCTTAAATTTAATTGTGTCTCCGTGTTTAGGATATGAAACACGCTGTGATTCAAACTTGGAACAAAGCTGTTCATGTTTCATCAAGTTTGCTTTGCCATCATAATTTTTAGATTTGTTTGATGTAAATCTATGAAAACAGAAATTACAAATGTGTACTTGACCATCGTGTTTTGAAAGGTGAGAGAGAAGATGTGATAATCTGTTTTTCCCGTTTGCTGTATTAATTAAACAAAAATGTGTTTTTCCTGCATCGGCTTTCAGCATTAAAAGATTAATTCGATGCTTATGAGTGTGGAAAATGCTTGTGCGGTAGGGGAAAAACTTTTTGTTGTCACATGCGATGACGTGAATTGCAATATCTGGATTCAGTATTTCAAATTTCTTAATATCGAGTGTCGTCACCGGAAAATTTACACCTCACATATTAAGTGTGTGAGCAAACTTGCTCAAATACTTTACAGTCAAGCGTGAGTTCATTGGTTTCTGATGGAAATATGCGAGGACTGACCATAAAAAGCATTTTTTGTCAGACAGATTTTTGACATTTATAATGCAATGTTTGTTTTTAAGAAACTGGGGTGTTTGAATGAAACTGGATGTGAATATTGGATTGAATTTAATCATGTTCACATCCAGTGAGTCAATTTTCTTCAACACCCAACCGCTGCCATGTTGAACAAAGTTCTCAAAAGATGACAGGATTTTTCTTATAGCCAACATGAAATGATCATTAAAATCTTCATAATACTCAAGCACGTTTAGTGCTATGTTGGAGTAACTATGAAAATTGACGAGAGATGAGACAGACTCGCTAACCCCATCATCCATCACCACAAATTTATACAATAAAACATTCAAGACAATGAACCATTTTACATTGCCATCATGCCGTGCCGCATGGTCCCTTATTATGTCGAAAATGTGACGTTTCGATCTCTCAAGCACGTTCTCGATCGCGGTTTCCTCGGGATCCTCAATGTTGATACGATGGCGGACCGCATTGGAATTCACACCATGTAGTCTGCGTTCCCTCAGCATGATGATGATGATGACAATGTTAGATTCTGAAAAATGAAAGAATAATGATCAGGATGATATGGAATTAGAGTGATAGAGTACAACTGCATGTTTTTAAATCAGTTGTGAATTAGCATTGGTAGAAGAACGCTGTGTGAAAATGTTATCTCAACAACAGATAATGTTGCATGAAAGATTAAGATTATTAACTTTTGATAAAAGATGGACGAAATCTTCACAGCATTTGTCGGCGGAAAACATGGTGAAAGAGGGCTTTATATTCGCATGTGTACCAGACATTGTGCACTGTGTATTTTGTTCAATTTATTTGGGGAAATGGGAAGAAAGTGACATACCAGCAATAGAACATGCAAGGTACAGTCCAAACTGTGCATTGAGAAGGAAAGATAATATAACAATTGAAGAGGAGAATTTCGATAATAATATTCTACATCAATATGAAGAAAGATATTTAACTTTTAATCGTGTAGAAGATTCATCTGTTCAAGGAGAGTATTTTGAAAATCATCATCGTCACCTACATTGTGACTATTTTAAATCATTATCTGATAAAGCAGACTATTTTGCGAGAAATGGTTATTTCTTACATAAAAATCACTATCTGCAATGTGTCTATTGCAAATATATTATCGAAAATCCATTTGAAAAAGTAATACATTTACTGTTTTGTTTATATGAAGAGTGTGAGAAAGAAGGGAGAGGAGAAGATTACCCAGATAAAGCACATTGTAAAGATGAGCTAAAATCGCATGCATGCAGTATGCTGTAGAAGGTTTTTTGTCCTCCAAGGACAAAAATCCTCCCCTCAGAGGACAAAAATCCTCCCTCCGAGGACAAAAATCCTCCCCTCAGAGGACAAAAATTATCCTCTGAGGACAATAATTTGTCATTGGAGGACAATTTTCCTCTCCTCCGACCCCCCTCTGAGGATAAAATCAAAGTAAAAATGTACTTACATGTGTTGGTTGATGCGTGGATGACAGGTATCTCCTTGGCTAAAGATGTGCAGGTATAGATGGCTATCCGGCTATGCTTCCTTTTCGGATTGAGTGCTAACCTCTCAGGTATGTTGCCTTGACGAGAGCTCAACTGGCTATGACGTCGGAAGCCGAGTTGTGAGGTGAGCACTCCAATGCTGTGGAAACAATGAAATATTTAATAACTGATAATATTAGAAATCAATAAGCATCACAAGAGGCGGGATGCTATTTAAAAAATATGGAATGTTTGAGTGAATGTAACGGTTTTTTATGATAGGAGAGGATACTTACAAATCTGAATGATGTTGATAGCGATGTGGGAGGATAAAGCAGCAGGTGCTGCTCCATGCCTAGTCCTAGGGGAGAATTTTTTTCACCTTCTAGCACGTGTGGCTCTCACTCGCACGAGCCTGGAACAGAGAGAGAAATGCATGCTATATAAACAGATGTGATGCGAGCCGGGGGTGATCGTGCTGGGTGATAGCCCAGTTCAACACTTGGCTCCACCTGCTACCTGGGCACCGCGACGTGTGGTGCCAACAACTCTGACCAACAACAACAACATGGAGCAGAAGCAGGGGAAGAGGAGGAGGTTGCTGTTTGACAAGGCTGAGGTTAGCGGGGATGAGGACGAGACAATCTTCTCACAAACAAAGGTTAGTTTCAACAAGTATTATTAACTTGTATGTGTACAGATTTTTTTATAAAACAATCGATCATTGGAAAAAATCTGTACACATACAAGTCTTTGATTATTATTATTTGATAGCAAGGGAATATTATTTGAACTGATTAGAGATGGAATTGAATAACGAGATATTATTGTTTAAAGTAATCGCTCATGCATAAATTATTTGATAGCAAGGAAATATTATTTGAACTGATTGGAGATACAATTGAATTATGAGATATTAGTGTTGAAGTAATCGCTCATGCATAAATTATTACTCACTTTGAGATTGTGTAGTGAATCTATTGATCAAGTTCTCTAGTATGATTTGATGAATCTGATTTGATGATAATCTGAAACAAATAAGACACTAATCAAATATTTTTCAACAGAAACATGCTGCACTGGAGAACAAGTCATCGCTTGTCCCCCTGATGGAGGAAGTGGAGAGGGTAGAGGAGGATGAGAGGAGGGAGATGGACTTTGTCCAACTCATCAATCAGCCTGTACCCAAACCCTGGGTGTCACTGAGAGAGTTGAAAGAGGATGCTCCCTACCCCATTATCAGCGCAAGGGAGCATACCAATAAACACGGACGACAAGTTATTTTGAAAATTAGCAATGCAGGAAGCAAATCTGTGTGTGAGGTATATTTACCACAACGATTTGCTTCCTGCATTAGCATGGAAAAAATTGTAGAGTTCAACAAAAATTGTAAAAATTTGGTAATGATAGTATCACATAAGTCGGGGAATTGGAGTGATATAGAAATTGTTAATGCTTAACAATATAAAAAAAAAGTGATATAAAAATTGTTAAGCATTAACAATTTTTATATCTATACAATTCGTTGACTTATGTGTTACGAATTGTATAGATGTATGTGTTAAAGTAGTATTAGTAGTGAATAAATTGTCTACATATTTGATAAAAAATTGTTTTCAATTCTTACCTGTTTACACTTGTTGTTGTTGTTGACAAGTTCACAATGAATAGTAGGAACACAGACAGAAGAATGATTCACCTTTCACATCGTTGCACTCTGTTGCGAATGATATGTAAATAAGCTGAGCTCCCCTTTTATAGTTTGTTGCAAGCATGCACAGAGCTAAACGTCTTTACTACTACTACACACACACACACACATACAGCCAAGCGGTTTCGATGAGTTGATGCATTGCTCTCTTGCACATCTGTTTTGGCATGCGTTCCTACAGATATGGGCGGGTGCGATGACATCATTTCTCCCTTTCAAATTGCGTTCACTTTTTCAGATTTGTTATTTGAAATAATATTCTTATCATTTGAACAATGTTATAAGCACATAGCAATCTGATAGTGTGTGTGTGTGTGTGTGTGTGTGTGTGTGTGTGTGTGTGTGTGTGTGTGTGTGTGTGTGTGTGTGTGTGTGTGTGTGTGTGTGTGTGTGTGTGTGTGAATTCATTTCCTACTCGATTGAAAATTAAACCAATTCAATTTTCTTTTGATTAAGTTAGTGTAATGATAAATCAATTAATTAACTCCAGTTAATGTTGAGTTGAAAGGTAAGAAAATGGTATGTAGGAGAAAGCAAAGTTCAAGGAAACGAGGTAGAGGAATCTTGAGTTCAGCGGCAAAAGTTTTTAAGGGTGTGACGGGTTTAGCAGGTAATGTGACATCCACTATTCTAAATAAGCTCATTGACCTTCAACAAAATGAAATTCACATTCCTGGATATCAGTATTGCGGGCCGGGCACCAAGGTTAATGAAAGGTTAAAGAGAGGTGATCAAGGTATAAATTCATTAGATAGAGCCTGTAAGGTACATGATATAGTGTATACACAAAATAGCGATAATAAAACTCGAGTGATAGCTGACAGACCTCTAGCGAACGCAGTGTGGGACATATTCAAAAATCCAGAAACACCCCTTGCCGATAAAGCACTTAGCTATCTTGTTACAAACGTCATGAAAGCTAAAGCAGCATTTGGTGGGTCTTTGAGAAAGAAGAAGAAGAAGAGGAAGAATGAGAGGAGAAGTTATAGTAATGATATTAGACGCAAAGCTATAGCTCAGTTGAAAGAGCATATTGCGGGAAAAGTTTTTTTGTTGAAACCTTTTCCCAAAATAAATAGTGGTGGGAGAGTTTTAATCCCACCCTCTTTACCACAACCATCATCATATGGAGTGAGTTTATTCCCCCAAAAACAAGTTAAGAAATGTAGAAGAACAAAGAAGAGTAGGAAGAAGAAGAAGAAGAAGAAGAAGAAGAAGAAGAAGACATGAATATTGAAGGAGAATTGAGTAATTATGATTTGATTGATTGGTCAAAATTATTACAGATTCGGCTAAGAGGTATATATATGCTAGATGCATTACCCAAAAAAAATCTAAAAAACGAGAATGCCATTCTGAATTTAGCGAGGGAAAGCGAGGATGGCACACATTGGGTTGCATATAAAAAAGTCGGCTCTAATGTTTGGTATTTTGATCCAATTGGAAATATACAACCGCCATACAAATTGGACAAATATTGGAAAAAAGAAATTGGAGTAAATATATTTTATAATGTAGAGCACATGCAACCATTATATAGTGATTTTTGTGGTCATCTTACATTATTGTTTCTTGCAAATCAGTTGTAATTAAGTGTTTGTGCTGAACACACATTACAAGATAGTTGTTATTACATTAAGATCTAACACAAGTAACCTCTACGAACATTTACAAGAAATTATAGAATTGGATAAAAATTGTGAATGGGAAATTGGATTGATTAATTCTTGTAGTTACAATAGTATTGCAAACGTTAACAAAGGAACAAATTCCAGCTTCAAATATGGTGATAGATTAATTGAGCTGGATACGGGTGCATATGAAGTTGAGGATATTATAAAATCTTTAAGGAATAAATTGAATATTGATGAGAAAAAGAATAAACTTATTATACGTGCAAACACAAATACTATGAAGATTGAAATTCATTCTGATAAAGCTATTGATTTAACTCATACTTATTCGATTGGTAAGATACTTGGTTTTGATAATGTTGTTTTGCAAGCAAATAAATGGCATTATTCCCAGCATTTGGTTAACATAACAAGCATTGGTGGTATTGTACTCGAGTGTAATTTAGCATGTGGTAGTTACTCTGACGGAAAACAAAAACATATAATCTATGAATTTTTGCTAAAGATTCCTAGCGATTATTTAATAAACGAAGTACCATCACCAATTATTTATGTACCTTTGAATATGCATCAAATTCAAACTATTAATGTAAAGGTAACAGACCAGAACGGATCGTTTATTGATTTCCGTGGAGATACAATTACAATTAGGTTGCACATACGTGAAAAACAAAAGTAAACTTAATAAGTTATCTTGTTTTCAATCCACGTTCAAATAAGACGTGTACACACAATGTCATTGAAGAGATGAACGTGAGAGTGTCAACACCTAAAAACAAACCTGCTTTGTCGGCTAAAAGTGTGAGAATATTAGAAAAGTAAGGTTTATAGTTGATTGGCAGAATGTTAGGAGGAGGAGGAGCCACAATTAGTGAAATCCTGGATGTGGAGACAGAGCTTCAGTTTTATAGTGATATAACCAAATTCCAATTTCACACTCATACAGTTTATTCGGGACAAGAAATAAAAAACTCTGACGAGGGACGTATTGGCATAAATTCTTTAGATGTCTATTCTTTACCTTGCAAATCATTTATATTTATTGAGGGAACAGTTAGCTGTACAAAACCGGGAACAGACCCAGCTGGACCACCAGTTGCAGCATAAATTGCAGACTATAAATTAAGCAGTAACGTATAATTGCATTTCAAACCGATCGTAAGAATAAAATTAAAAAATCAATATCTAATTTCGATAGCTGTGGTATTTACAATGTTAAAGTATATTTGAACAGCAAGTATTATACATATGAAAATCTGCTAGGTAGAAAGGAACTATTATACAGGATATTTTTGGATATCGCTCCCTTGTATTATAATCATTCAATCAATAGCAAACTCTGAACAGAAATCAACTTTAAGACGTTTTGTGATTCGACACCGCTGGTTGTTGTGGATTGTTCACACCAAACAAGTCATTTGAAATCTTCGACAGATGTTCGTATTGAAATGGAATTTAATACTGCAGTACCTGCAAATACTTCCGCTTATTGCATTTTAATTAGCGATCGTGTGATGGAGTACACACCTCTGATGAGCATGGTGAAAGAAGTTCAGTAATTTTATTGATAGAGTGCACTGCATGCAATATTATATAAGGTGTGCACCCTGACAAATTTGGTTCATTATCAGTTTCACCTTTGAACAGATAACATCTAAAATGTCCTATTCTTTGTGTTCTGATATTTTGGAGAGTAAGAACAAAGTAAGAACAAACTCAGTCTATTGGTATCCAGTGTGATCTTGATTCTGTTAGTTTCTATTATGAACCAAGGTGCAGTACACCGATCCAGAAGCCACAGGAGGTGGAGGAGCAGAAACGGGAGGAGGAGGAGAAAGACGGAGAATTCAACAATTCCACCAAACAGAAAGAAGTGGACAAGCAAGCGAGTATGAAAATTGCTACAGTTGATCTTCACTGGTTTAAACAAGATTGCAATCAAATTATTGTGACAGAACTTGCCATAATTGATCAGTTTAATAATTATATTGTATTCCATTTCAAATCGCCATTTGCGAAGACGGAATAGAGTGCAAAATTGTATAACAATGTAAAATGGTTAGAATGTCACTATCATAAAATAAAATGGGAAGATGGAGATTTAGAATACACTGACTCATTAATACATGATTACCTTGTAGGTTATGAAAAAATTTTCACAAAAGGAACTGAGAAAGCAAAGTTTTTAAGAAGATTGCATACTATCGTTCAATGTATATCAGAGGATTTTGCAAAACCTGATTTCAGCTTTTTCACTAGTTCATGGTGTTATGCTGTGTGTAACATTCATAAAAATAGACCAGATGGACATTGTGCTTTGTTCAGTGCTCAACATTATAATTCTTTGTTGTTTAAAAATATGTATCAAACAAATAATTTCATGTGTGAGAACAATTGAATGCAAAGTATGAAAATGGCTGCAATGTACACGAATTCGCAGAAAAGAAACTTTGCTCGTTATGGATTCTTCTACAACTGAAAAGAGATTCAGTGTGTTTATTGCATGCATGCATTGAGACTGCATAAAGCACATACATGTTGCCTGTCTACAATTGATGAAGAAAGACCACTTAATTACTCTATAATAGTCCCAGCCTACACTTAGTTTTGTTTATTCGCTTATCATGGATCCGAGAAAGTGGTTGGCTGCTGACAACGAGTTGGAAGTGAGGTTAAAAAACTGTATTGATTGGTATGATGAGTGTGAAAGTGCAATTAGGAAATCAACTCATAAAAATTATAGTTTGGTGAAACAATTAAAATACATTTTTCTAAGCACAGTTAATTTAAATGACATAAGAGACTATCTATGTTATTATCGTCCTCATAATTTGTGTATAGATAAGTTAATCAAAATTGAAGATGAAATTATGAATAGTTGTAGTGAAATGTGTAAATAAACTTTTTCTGTGTTCAAATGATTTTTCATTCCAATATCCCACTCACTTTTTAGTTTAGTAGCTGCTCAGAGTGTGGGGTCCCATCTGACCAAATCCCAAAAGGTCGAAGAGTATACTTTCCCATATGGTCGAATCTCATCTAGCCGATGAGATTCGATCAATTGCGACAAACTACAACATTTTTCTATCAAATGGGATTCAACTGCTTGAGAATTGGTCAGATGGGAAAATCAAATTTTCGACCTTTTGCGACAGTTGAGATTTTCGGCCAAATGAGATTACTATTAAAACTTTTCGATCATTTGGGATTCGACCATTTGGGAAAGTTCAAGTTTTAGTGGCATGTCAAATGACCGATTCCCATTTGGCCGAAATTATTATTTTGTCGCAAAAGATCAAAAATTGAAGATTCCCAAATGGTAGAATTGAATCTTGTACTTTCCCAAATGGTAGATCGAATCCCAAATGATCGAAAAGTTTTAATAGTAATCTCATTTGGCCGAAAATCTCAGCTGTCGCAAAAGGTCGAAAATTTGATTTTCCCATCTGACCAATTCTCAAAAAGTCGAATCCCATTTGATAGAAAAATGTAGCAGTTTGTCGCAAATGGTCGAATCCTATTAGGTAGAAGAGTTTTGTTTTCCCATATGGTCGAATCTCATCTAGCCGATGAGATTCGATCATTTGTGACAAACTAAAATATTTTTCTACCAAATGGGATTCGACTGTTTGAGAATCGGTCAGATGGGAAAATCAAATTTTCGACCTTTTGCGACAGTTGATATTTTCGGCCAAATGAGATTACTATTAAAACTTTTGATCATTTGGGATTCGACCATTTGGGAAAGTACAAGTTTCAACTCTACCATTTGGGATTCTCCAATTTTCGATCTTTTGCGACAAAAGATATGATTTTCCCAACTGACCGATTCTTAAATGGTCGATTCCTATTTGGTAGAAAGGTTTTATAGTTTGTCGCGAATGATGAAATCAAAATCGGGATCTACTGATTGCGCTCACAATGTGTTGAACTGCGCCCAACTAAATGTAGAAGCCCATAGCACTGACGGAAACTCTGACGGCTAGATTCGTAGTTCAGCCACAGCATGCCTTTGCTCCCGGCATCCTTCAGTCTCCCTTCTCGGCTTTAGGGGTTGAATTTTCTGGCGCTCTCTAAAAGTTGTTGAGTAGTTATATTTGAATACTGAATAATTTATAAATTAGAAATTCTATTATAGATATTTTATAAGTAGGCTACTGTAGTCATTTTTAATGAGAATTTTGTTATGAAAATACTTAAATTCTGAATAAGACTATGAAAAATTTTAAATTTAAATCAAATAAATTTAATTTTAAATTCAATTGAAAGTTTTGAATTAAAAAATTAAATTTATAGGTCCTTATCATTAATAAAAAAAAATTAAATTGAAATATCTTTTAGTAGAAATGTGTCTATTCTCCACTTGTGGGATGAAGTAATATATTTATTACTAGCTGGCCCGGCGAACTTCGTACCGCCAAATAGTTGATGCATCTCATGACAAACTTTAGCTGGATGCACACCTCAAAATCTATAACCCATACAAACAATCCTCAAATCCAGACCATCCTAAAATTTTTATTGACCAAATAATCAGTTCAGCATACTCTTCCATGTGCGTGTACGATAAAATCATAACTGACAGATTAATTGATCACGCATATCATTAGCATATAATCGACGTTTCAATCACGCATATCACGCATTCAATCACGCATTTAAACATTTGAACATTAAATCATTTAAATATTTAAACATTTAAACATTAAGAGAAATGCCAAACCGTCGACTTGAATCTTAGACCTCAATAAAAGAATAATCCACTACTTCATGTAGGGAATTAGAACTGAGTGTTTGAACTCAATGAGGCATTGCAGTATATATGTCTGTGCTACTATGAAACTCAAAACAGCTGTTATGTTTTCTCAATAAAGACATCTCTCAGCTTTTATTTTTAATCGCTAAATCAATATTCAATCTATCTTCTTCTCTTCTTCTTCTTATTATTATTTCTCTTCATCTTCTTCTTCTTCTTCAGCTCCTCCTCCTCCTCCTCCTTCTACTCCTCCCCCTCTTTCCTCCTCATCCTCTTCCTAAGTCCCAACATACTGAAATCACACCAAAGCCCAAACTACCGAGCCTAAAAACTTTAATTTTTGCACAACTTGTTTATGGTAGCCTCAAGACATCCATTAAGAAAGGATTTTTTTCAATTTTCTCCCCTGAGGAAGCTGGCCCCCCCCCAAAAATGTTACACACACAATCACACACACACACACACACACACACACACACACACACACACGATAGTTTCCTGAGATGGTCTCTCTTTGATAATAATCTCATGATTATTATACTTGTACAGAAAATTGAGAGAAACCTAGTATATCATCATTGTATCATTGAATTCTCTTCAGCTTGATCGATTTTAAAGCTACATTGAACTCAAAAAATAAGCGACTTGACACAATCATTGTACAATGGTGAGTATGCAATACATCGATTTCCATGATCAATGTACAGAGCTATTCTGAAGAATAATTAACATCTGGATTGATCCGTGGTCTGGTGGATAGAGTGCCACTCATATTATTTAGAGATCCGTCAATAGGGAACTAACTCGGGATAAATAAGTAATGTCAATAGATTTTAAATTTTCGATAGGTTTAATTCTCTTAATCTTCAATAGGTTTTCAATACTCTTCAATAATTGAGAAAGCTCATTATGATTAGAAAAGAGAGCCAGACTCCAGCGCAATTTGTATGAGATTTGAGTCTTTCACATTCCGTATTTTGTAAATGAGAACTACTCCCACTATAGATGAAGTTCACGTATGTTAATTTCTATCATGTAACACAAGTTTGAAAATATTCTCAACTTCATATTTTCTGGTCAATGAATGTAATATAAATGAAATGCAATTTCTAAGAGATTTCTTCAATTTCTTTTGTGGAGGGTAAATTCTCCTAATTTCAGAAAACTTTCCTGGGCTCGAATAATTTTATTCTATTCAGACAATACCATCTAAATAGAGAATTCTTTCAAATTAAAGGATCTCAATCCGACTTGAAATGTAGACAATTTCACCTCTCACAAGTTCAATAATTTGTCTTCTACATTATATCAATCTTCAACGGCATTGATCAGCTTTAGAATGCAAGCCAGTTTTTATAATTCTTATTGATTACCGGTACTGAGTAATAATTACTGAGACTTCACTTGAAATGTTAACATGAGAGAAATTTCGTAAATTCTATGTATTTCAAAACAAACTTCTCAATTTGAACATAGCCTACTAATCCGAATAAAAAGAAGATTGCATATATACTCTAGAAATGATCTCTTATAATAGACAACTCCTGATACATCACACTATTATTATATAAGTAACTCAAGTATATCAAGCTCTTGATATTAGTATCAAGTTCTACAATTATAATAGAGTGTGAAGTTTACTTGTTCCTCGAGAATTATTGAACTCTCGTTTTTATTAGTTTAATCACAATTGAAAGTTCATAATTTTACATAGTATGATCTATCAATACTCTTTTGTTAATTCTCCCCTATGTTTTCTTTCTCATACATAATTATTATCTATTTTAACTGAATACTCTCAGTAATACAACTTTATTACAATCATGTGAAACTTCTGAAACTGTGGAAATTCCATATACATTCCTTACAGCTTATACAACAATATTGTGTCAGTGTTTTTATAATTTGAGAACTTTTATATTGAAATGTACAGTGAACCATATCAAAAGTGAACTTAGCTAAATCGCGAGCTCGGAAACCGGCCCTTAAATAGAGAATTCTTTCAAATTTAAAGCTTTCAATCTGACTTGAAATGTAGACAATTCTACCTCTCACAAGTTCAATTATTGTTTTATACATTATATCAATCTCCAACTGCATTAATCAGCTTTAGAATTCAAGCAAGTTTGAAATAACTCTTATCGATTACAGAATAATGTTATTATTGAGAGTTCACTTGAAATGTTAACATGGAATAAATTTCGTCAATTCTATGAATTTCAAAACAAACTTCTCAATTTGAACATAGCCTACAACTAATCCGAATAAAAAGTGAGATTGCATATAGTATACTCAAGAAATGATCCCTTACTATAATAGACAACTCCTGATATATCACACTCTTATTATATCAAGTTCTACAATATCATAATGCAGTGTGAAGTTTTCTTGTTCCTTGAGAATTATTGAAGAGTCTCGTTTTTATTATTTTGATTACAATTGAATGTTAATTCATTATTTTACATAGTATGAACTCATAATACAAAGCATTCCTCTTCTGTCAACTCTCCCCTATGTTTTCCCTTTTGAACATAATTATTATTTATTTTAAGTGAATACTCTCAGTAATATAACTTTATTACAATCAAGTGAAAAATCTAAAGCTGTGGAAATGCCATACTCATTCCTTACAGCTTATACAATAATATATTGTGTCAGTGTTTCAATAATTTGAAAACTCTTATATTGAAATGAACAGTGAACCATATCAAAAGTCCCTCTAAAATTATTCTAAACACAATCTAAAATAGCCATGTTGCTTCAAATTGTAGAGAGTTCTAGCTTTTCTTCCTTAGTTTTGCTGTAAACATCACGGGAGAGGTACGAGGTTTTTGAAACATTGTTATGTTTTTGAATAACACGTGGTGTAGAGAGTGCAGGGAATCCATAATATAGATCTCGCAGAAGAAGGTACCACCGAATCAACGTTATATTAGTAGACAGAAGGTTGATCACTCACAGGTGTGAGATTCAAAGTGGTGGGGGGAACGCCAGCGTGACGTCACGTGTAGTAAATAAGTGATGAGTAACTACACTGAGCATACAGTTTATTCATTGTAGCTTCAAATACATCGTCGTTCAACACCCTTACAATTCAGATAGAACATTGAAATTCTCTGTACTTATAGCGAATGAATCACCGATTCTAATGATGTAGATTAATATACATGAATTTGAAGTCAATTCAAATTGTATGAATAAAATAAAGTTGGAAGTTTTCCAAAATTTCAAAAACCTGATATGAAGAAGTTAATAAGCTAGAAAATTCTCAATTTTTTGGGTAGGCAAGTTTTGTTAGCGAGAAAGTTGAATTTTGTATTCACTTGCATGAATGTACAAACTGAATGTATTTCTTCTTATTTCTTCGCTCCTCACTAGCAATTTTCATTCTCTCGTTCATGTAACTGGGTCTAATAAAAGTTCTTGTCCGCGCAAATTTTCGTAAGATTCTATCATTAACTTCTGGGAATGTTTTTTTTTTAAATGTTCACATATTTTCCAATCACTTGTTTTGTGTTTGAGACCGTATTTCCGTGAATTTTCATAAATATGCCATTCGCTTGTTGAATGATCCTTGAATTCATCAGTAGGACATGTTAAACCTCCTCTACTCAAGGCTTCAATCCAATTACTGTTCGAGTACATTGCTTCTTTGTACTAAGAATCAGCATCTTTATGAATTACATATCTCGCAACATATTTCAGGGCTTCTTCTTCTTGTGTGTTTAACAAGGTACCTTCATAATTTTATTCAAAACTGCAGCTTAAATGTTTGCCTTCATCGTATCTAGTTTCTTCTTCTGCTTCTTGGAGAGGAATTTTTAAAGCATTGTACTAGTCAGAAACTTTTATCCATCTTCTTCTACATCACTTCCAGTGGAAATAGAGGGAAGATTTGCCTCAATAATCAAACTTTTCAATCTATTTTTGAATTCCACTGGTGTTGGATGAGAGTATTGGTTTCCAATCCCCCTTATTCTTGAGAAGAAATTCTCCAACACATCATGATTCAGCTTATGGGTAAGGATGAATTCCAAACCATATGACTTTTGTAGATAATTGAAGAGTCCCTTCATAGATGATATCCCTTCATCAATATCCCTTTTTGGAATGGCATTGATGATTTTTTACTTCCCATCCTTATTTCAAAAATCAATTCTTCCATTCGATTCAATATGCATTCTTGCTCAGTCAACTCAACACCAGATGCACAATGCCACGGTTTTCTTCGATCATTCACAAATCTAGAAATCATCATATCAAAAAACTTATCAACCAATTCAAAAAAATCACTCCATTCAGGATTTTTTGAATGTTTCAATTTGAGGAGAGTTGCTGAATGGTGTGAAAATAATTGAACCGCCAAGCTGACCTTCTATCTCATATTTCCACAAACTTCCAAATGTAAATTCGTCAATTTTGGAGCTGGCTTCAGTTCATCTCCTTCTATGATGCTCTTGATATTATTTTTCTCCAACACTTGACCTTTGGGAAACTTTATTCCATGATCAAGGAAGTTGTTCCTGAGCAATTTCAGGAGATGCAACACATCATTAAATACCAATATATGATGAGAGGTGATTGATGGGTGATTGAAGAATGATTTTGCAATTGTCACATTCAATGAATTCCATAGACTTTGGTTCCCTCCGCCCATGTCATCCACTACTCTAACAACTTTGAAGTCCGATTTTTGTAGTTCAGAAATAAATTCAAAAAGAATATATTTTGTCATTTTTTGATCAAATGCATAATATATTATTTGCTTCCATTTCCTACATAGACTATGCTACTGTTAAAGATTCTAAAATGTTTTGGGAGATAGTACGCAAACTGAAAGGAATTCAGTCAAAAAAAATCCTAATATTAGTGCAGATGAGTGGATGTATCATTTTAAACGGTTATACACACCTGAAAGATCAAGTGGACCAATAATGTGGACCTTCCTTATATTCATTGTATAATTTAATTTTATACTGTAATACATCATTCTAATGTAATTCTATTTCTATGTTTCTGATTTTCTTATAAAGTATTTGTAGGAATTCTATTAAAAAGATTGGAGGATTGGGTTAGAATTAGAAAAATTATCTTCGAGAATCAGGCGGGTTTTAGAGTAGGGTATTCTGCCGTAGATAACATTTTTGTCCTGCATAGCTTGATAAAATATTTCACTACTGTAAAGCGTAGAAAAATATACTGTTTTTTCATTGACTTCCAAGCTGCTTATGACTTTATAGACAGAGGAGCACTGTTCTATAGACTTCTTGAGATAGGAATCTCCAGTAAATTCGTAGGAATGATTAGAGCTTTATATAGAAACACGTCCTCCTCTGTATGGTGTGAAAACGGGTTAACAAGGAGTATTAGATTTGAGAGCGGATTAAAACAGGACTCTCTCCAATTTTGTTCTCGATTTTCACGCATGATATTTGTGAATGTGTAGGTGGAGGATTGAGGGTGGGGAACTCTAAAATTAATTCCCTCCTTTATGCAGATGATTTAGTGATATTTTCTGATAATATTAGGGAGTTACAAAGTATGATAAATAGGCTGCATCAGTACTGTTATCGATGGAACTTAGTATTAAACAAAGATAAATCTAAGATTATGGTTTTTAGGAAAGGAGGTAGATTAAGTCGAAATGAAAAATGGTACTATGGTGAGGATCCCATTCAAATTGTAAATGAGTATAAATATCTAGGGGTTACGTTCACTCCCACTTTGTCCCTCAGCAAACATTTTTCAAGTAAGATACGGTATTAATAGTTTATGGCGGAAGTTTATAGGCAGCGAAGATGTACCGTTATCCACTAAATGGCAAGTTTTTGAGACAGTGAGTAGAACAACTATCACGTATGCTGGTCAGGTGTAGGGGTATTAACGTAGGGAGGATGTAGAATGTTTCAATAGATTTTTCATGAAACGAATGTTCGGGTTACCGCAGAATACACCCAACTATATTCTATATTTAGAAAGCGGGAGGGATATTATGTGGCTACAGACCCTAAAAATGCATTTCAAATATATATTAAAAGCACTTGCATTACCTGACCATAGATTCCCTAAAATATTAACAAGCTTAGTGGTACAGAGTAATAGTGGCTGGTGTAGTGAATGGAAACAATTATTTAATCAATTTAATGAGGGATGGGTGGACCCTATAACTCAGCCAGATCGGTGGGGGATGACGTGCGACAATATAATTGATAAAATTCGCCGTAATGTACTGGGAACTTGGTGAGAGAAAGTTTCAAATTCTCAGTTTCATCAAATATATTATACGTTAAGAACCAATAACGCAGTTATGAAAGATTATTTAAACGACTCAAATAAAAGAAGGATGATTAGCATAATTTTCAGAGCGAGAGGATCATTATTACCCTTGAATTTTAGAGTAGATAGGGGGGAAAACAGCTATATTTGTTCACTATGTAATAGTCAAGAAATTGAAGACATTTATCATTTTATAGGAAAATGTAAGGTGCTATCAGAGTACCGAGTAAAATGGTTTGGAAGCTCGGTGATAACGGATGAAATGGTCCAAGAGTATTTAAATGGTAAAAACTGGAAAAGTCTAGCGGGATATGTGAATGTAAAATTGAGATATAGAAAGCTCCTTGTGGATGAATTTAATTCCTAAAAATAGCTGTACTCTAATAATACTTGTGGATTATAGAAAATAAATATGTCATTGTAAATATTGTTCCCAAACCGGAAACTGTACATATAGCTCTGGACATGTATGATTGAGTTCATCGGTTTAATTGAAGATGATTATTTATTGTTCAAATGAGTTCAAATTATCATTGTATCACTTCATTTCATAAAGAATTATTTGTATGTTCGATTAATAAGTAAGAATAATTTACTTTGTATCAATGTGTAGTTCCTCTCTAGGCCTATAATAATGATTCAGGTTTCTCAAATGAACTGAAAATGATAAGATTCCAAGCATAGACGGACTACTGTGCTATGAGTGACTGATATTTAGTGCTAACTCCCCAGTTGCCTAATAAAGTTTATTGAGTGCTATCGCATGACATTGTGTAGCCCGTTCACTCTGTAGCCTACTGTGAGAACTTTGACAAAAACTAGAAGATAAGGATGAGATATAGATAAAAAAACTATCAACTCCGGCTGACGGCTTCGGCTATGCCTAAGAATTTTCGGATTATCATGAACTATGGTATTGATTGGTGACGAATGATATTGTATTTAATTTGATATTATTTTGTATTGTTTTTTGAAGTGAAAAATAAATTCTTTATCTATCTATCTATCCTACATAGACTCCTTGCCATCACAACCTGAACTTTTGAGTGTGGTTAAAGAATTTGGTCTTCTCTTTTGTCATAAACTACACTTGAATCTATACTCATCTCATCAAAGCTCAAGATAGTCAATTTCTCGATTGTCTCCTTAGCTTTCAATTTTGCTGTCATGAATGTGAGAACTTCTTTTAGAAGTCCTGGAAGACATTTAATATTCCTTGTCAACATTGATAGAGTTGACAATCCTGGTAATGGTAAGTTCATTTTTAATCTTAGAAAATTGTATGCTCTCCTAGATAAAGAACAAAGTATTAATGCTGGAACAATATCACTCACAAGTCAGTATCAGAAGTCAGAAGTAAGTATTGTGTTCCTTGTATGTTATTAAACAAAGCATATAACTTAGGTAATTCATTTTCTAACGCAGCACCGATGATAAATTGATGTAAGGTATGTAGAAGTATGATAATCAGGCACCAGAATACTGAGTGTAATTCATGGAAACGTACGTAAAATTATTTATTTATTTATTTATACGTGGATACAATAACAAATCATATAAATATGATTGGGAAGGAACAACAGGCTTGGCCCAAAACTATTCCATTCCCAAATTTTGATTACATCTCCAAAAAATAGGTTATGTTTCTTCTGTAAGAAGTTCAAGCTCAAATTTCGTCCAAAAATAAATATGAGATGCAAATTTCAAATTTAGAAAAATTAAAACACCAAATTCAAATTATAGTTAAAAATATTACACTTAATTATCACTGCACATTGTATTAATTAAGTTATTTTATGAATTTTGAAGCCAAAAATACACACAAATTCTCACTAAGAACAGCATTAAACCATGAAGACATATATTTTCTTCTTCTTCTTCTTGTAAGTGTGTGCCAAGTTTTTTCGTGATCGGATATGGCATGTAAAATCTAGGGGCGCAGCTCATACATTCATGCCGGCTCAACTCAACAAATTCTGAGCGCAATCGGTAGAACCGGTTTATCTATTTCCTTCTCCAGTTTCTCACTCGGCTATCGGTCTGATGGGATTCGATCATTTGTGTCAATAATAAAATTACACAGAGAAACATTTGATGGATTTCAGGCAATTTTACCCATAATTACCCACTTTTCATATTCAATGGTAACTGTAGGAAAAACTTAATGTGAAATACGTGCGCAAAGTTCCTCTGCTGCACTCAAGAAACCATTCCGCCCTCGCCTACGGCTCGGGCGTTAACGTTTCTTTCGGTGCAGCAAACTGTCACTTTGCGCACTAGTTGCACAAATAACTATTCTAGACGAATAATATGTAATTGATTAATTCAAACAAGATTGAACAGAAAAACACTTCACTCACATGGGCTACTTTTTAACAAATTAATAAAAACAATATACAAATTCTAGTAAAGTACCATTTATTTCTAAAAACTTGAAAATAGTTCAACAACTAGTTGTGTCGAAATCAACTTACATTGGCAGTATTTAGTTGTATGCAACTGGCCAGATGCGAAGACAGATCCTCACTGCTGAGGTTGGAACCGAGACAATGTGCTGCTATTTTGCAACCTAACTGTTCCCTTGATTCATTGGTCTCATTTTCAGATGCTTTGCTCTCATTGAGCATTTGACCACCAGAAAATATATCTCCGTCTTCATCGTCCATCTGTAGAAAACATCAATCAATCATTATTTATTTATCAATACAATTATTAGAATGATATATTCATTCATTCATACATTTATTTATTCATAGACAATAGATACAATGCAGGTAAAAACAACACGCATTCGCCCAAAACTGCTTTAAACCTTAATTTGGAATACACAATCTAGAGGTTATAGAGGTTTTATGTGTATGATAACTTAGTTCACACACTATTTTGAGTCCAAAAGATGTATGTACTATAATAATTTTGAATTTATCAGATTAAATAATTATTTTTCTACACTATTAACGTGTAGTGTTCTCTCCTCACGCAGGTCCGAGCGGCGCCTATAGCCCTGACGGAGCCATGGACTACATGATGTATAGCCAGCAGATGATGAATAGGGACCATATTTTTAGTGTTAAAAATTAATTATTATAATAGATACAATAATCTGAAAGAGGAAATTAGAGGAATACTAGTGTCAAATATTGAATGAATTGATCGATTGAATAACAAAATATCGGGGGACGCTTTGGAGTGTAACAGCATAGAAAATTTGTAACGAAAGATTGAATTCATAGTGTATATTTGTTCATTCATTTTCTCAGTCGTACAATTATTTTCAAAGTTATATGAGGAGGCACAACAGGCTTATGCTCAAAAATGTCCCTTTACTGTCAAATTTATACTACAGTCCAAATCAAAATCTAGGTTAAGCTACAATCACTCATCAAAATAATAATTTATTCACACTTTAAAAAACAAACTCATCATCAATTATAAATAGATAAATTCGATTTAGAATGATATAATATTTTTTCTACAATATTTGTTAATATACTATGTACTATTCTACACTAACAGCATCTAGTTACTATTTTGGACATTCCGAAGAGAACATGTTAAAAAAAGAGAAATAAACGAAAAAAAGTTTTTCATGCAGAATTTTTCTTCTCGTGAGATCAGCTGAATGATCCCACACATGCACTCGTTCACTCAATTCCATTACGGTATTGACAGACGGCAAAATGTCCAGCTGTTTTTCCAAGGACGTATTTATCCTTTTAATGTCCTTCAGCGAGTTATCCTAGGCTTGAGACCTAGTGCGATCGAATTTTCATGTCATAAACCTATTTGTTCCAAATTTCGTGAGAATCGTTAGAGCCGTTTTCGAGATCCGGTCACATACAGATATAAATATAAACATCTAAATAGAAATTAATAGTATAGGATGATAGAAAAACTGCATGGTACTACATCAGCAACCGCTCTACTCTCAGCTCGACTCTCAACTTCCTGAAAAGATATATGACTCTTGACAGCATCATATTCTTGGAGTGTGCAAGAAGCTGTCAAGAGTGATATATCCTTTCAGGAAGTTGAGAGCCCACCTGAGAGTCGAGCAGTTGCTGATGTTGTACCGTGCAGATTTAGTAGCCGCATACTGTATGGTATCTTGATCTGGGGACATTTGCCACATGCCAGAGACATACTACTGCTCTCCGAATTATCACATACGTAGCAAGTACGATGCACATTGCCAGCCAATCTTCCGCAGATTGGGCATCCACACGGTCTGTAGACACTACATCTCGGCTTCACTGCTATATGTGAGGATTAACATAGCAACGCTACATCGGAGAGAGCTAGTACACTCCTACAACACTCGGAGAAGGACAAATTTGGATTTGCCGCACTGTCGTTTGTCGAAGGTGAAGGACTGTTTCCCTTTGCTGATGAGGATGTTTACCCACCTGCCAGAGCCGGTGAGGACGCGTACGGTGAACATCTTCAGGTCCTCCTTGTCTAAGTGGCTAATTGAAAAGATTTTATATAATATCAGTGACTGCTTTAATGAAGATACTTGTGATCTGTGACACTGCCATCTTGATCAAGTGAAGTGTGGTCTAATTGACCAGTGTTTTTTCTATCTCTCATGTTGAAATATACCGACTGACATGATCTATCTAGGAATGGCCTAGTCTTTGATCAGGTTTTGATCATTATTAGATAATATGTTGTTGTTTTTTCCTGTTATAATTAATTTAATTATGATCTGGACTGACTCAGCAGTGGAAAAAATAAGCTGTGATAAGATTTTTATATTGAATGGTCTATTGACATGGAACTTATATTGATATTGTATTGACTATAAAAAAAACATAAACATAAACTCTATGTTTGTAAAAGCTCTTGAGTTAATAAAACATTATTATTATTATTTGATCGAGATATTGGACATTAGATATCATAATCTGGAAGAGGAAATTAGAGGAATACTAGTTCAAATATAAACTAGTAATACTAGTTGTGTTGAATATTAAATGAATTTCCTCTTTAAGTAGTTTATATTCATTATTCAATCAATGAAAATGAAAAAAAAATCTATATTAGGCGGAGTTAAAAGTCCTAACTTTTAAGAATTTACTTAAGATTTTTTTTAAGAACTCAGAAGAATTTTTTCATTTTTATTGATTAAATAATGAATAATGAATAGAGATTTTTTCATTTTCATTGATTGAATAATGAATATAAACTACTGAAAGAGGAAATTAGAGGAACACTAGTTAAAATTCTAGTTCAAATATAATCTAGTAGGCCTAATACTAGTTAAAAAATACTTGTGTTAAATATTGAATGAATCTATTAATTTAATAACACATTTTGACTCACAACAACGTTTTCAGCTTGCAGTAGTTGATCTTCATTGACAATTGACCGTTTTCTTGATTCCGAACGTTGACGTTTGGAGAGTGAATGTAATTCATCGCTCCGTCCATCGGATCGGTGTTGGCCGAATGCAGGGTGTGACATTCTTGAAGACCCTGGGACAGATGGGCGGACAGTCTCATTGTTATCATTGATGATGCTCAATTGAACTGCTTGGATTCGAAGGCTTTCTTTTTCCCAAACCCCTGTATTCACTACTAGTCCCTGCTCTGGAGCCGGGAGATTCAGGGCTTTCTTCACCATCGAGCATTTTTCTACGATGTTGATTTACAGGGAACCTGTGAAAAAAGAAAATATTTGTTTATTTATTCATTGACAATAGAATCCAGGTGAAAGCAACAGGCATTCGCTCAAAACTGCTTTAACCTTAATTTAGAATTAATAGTGACATTTTAGCTAATCTTGAAGCAGCAGTGGCCTATTGAAGACTTTGAAGCTGTGTTGACTAGTGACATTTTAGCTTCTTGAAACAGCAGTAGGCTATTGAAGACCTTCTGAAGCTGCGTTTAAATGAAAGATGTAAACTGAGTTTTCAACGAACAGCGACTATTTGTTTCCAATTTCTTGGAACTCTATTGATAACACTCTATTGAGAGATGTCAGCAAAAGATTTTTTACAAAAAAATCTGTCAATATTATTGACAAAATGTTGTTGTTTGTCTTGTAGACAAATATAGTTGTCAATTTTGCGTAGAAAACATTCTATAGGCAACTTCCATCAAAGTTGTTAACTGAGTTTCCAACAAAGTTGAAAACAGTGTTTCTAACAAGTTTTAAACTGAGTTTCCAACAAATTTGACAATGGAGATCTCAACAAATTGCGGAAAAATGTTGCCAATTTCTTGAAAAGCACAGCAATTATTTTTGTGTGAACACAGCTAAATTTTGGTGAGAACGCAGCTTTAGCTAACTTATCTCATTTTTTCATAGGGTGTTAAACTAAAAAGTTGTAAATTTTTGTAGGTACCAAATTGCTGTTATTAAATGTGAAGCAGCTTCTTTCTATCAAATGCTGACGGCTCCTGCTATTTATATATTAGATTTAGCAATCTTCGTTTTTAAAAATAGACGAATGTATGAGGAGAACCAGGTGAGTCATCCCCATAATACACGATTTAGAGGTTTTGTTTACCCACATCACAGACTAAGCCTGCTGGAGAGTGGCCCGTTTTATATGGGAATGAAAATATTTAATTCAATCCCATCTCACATAAGAGAAATTGATGGCTTGAAGGAGTTCAAAAAACACTCAGGGAATTCCTTATTGTATTGTGTCCGTACAGGTTAGCAGACTTCCTTGTTGAATAGTGTTTGATTGATGTATGTTATGTGGGATCTGTTGTGTTGAAATAGGAGGGATGGTAGATATTAGATTAAACTTTGACGTGTCATATACTGCAGGATCGTTGCTCCCTTAATGCAGTTCAGTAATTGTGACGAACAAGAAAAGTAAAGTAAAGTAATGCACATCAGCTTGTAACACAAGATTGGAGTTCTATAAATTAGAAAGGAATGAGTACCCTATTATAAAGCAATCCTCGGAGTATTTTAATATTATAAAATGATAGGTTGGCTGAAGCTGAGTTCATAACAAAGTTTAGTGGCGTTCTTACAAATATAAGGATGGCGTTGAAAACAAGAATTCTCACAAGTTAACAACAAAATTTTGCTGTGCTTCTCAAGAAATTGGCAATATATTGCCGGATATGTTGAAAACTCAGTTAAAAGTGAACAAATTGTTGCCCACAAATAGTTTTCTGCAAAAAAAATGACAACTTTTTGTGGGCAATATTTTGTTGACAACTAATTCTACACCTGTTGAAAGTTGTCAACAAAATGTTGAACACAAATAACTTAGTTTTCTACAGAACATTAACAAATTTTAATATTCCAATTATTGTAACAAGCATACCTATGTAAGTTAAACAAATATGTTTACTTACCATTATATTCACAAACATTGGTTGTCATTCATTTCAAGATAGAAAAACAAAATGAAACCTCAATTTTACAATGACAAATTCAACGTTTTTGATGGTATAACTAGATGAATGAATTATTATCTTCAGTTTACTTCAATGCTTCATTGTTTATGTTTTCAAAAGATTATATAGAGTCGTCTTAACGATAGAAGTGGAATTTGAAATGTTTACCAAGATGGCGGCCGACCTTCACAGTGAGCTTGGAATGCTGACAGCGCTCCAGTGGACGTTTTGTGAACTAAGAGAGCTACGAGACATGTTTTTATTCTTTGTAGGTTATGTTGTAATTTTAGCGGAAAATAATAGTTGTGTTTACTTATAATCAATAATTATTAGTTTGCAAGTTATATGAATATTTTAGCTACAAAAGCCAAAGTTTTAAAATAAAATTATTTTTCAAAATCGATTTGAGCTAGACTATATAGCTGTATGATAACATAAAATAATGATGAAGATTGATGTTATTCTTACATCAATCTTATGAATGGGAAGAAAAAAAACTAGAATTGTAAACAAGTCAAGAGTTTAAGCTATGGACTTGCTCCATTCAGGATGGATTAGAACCTTATGCCACAAACCTCCTGCAATCATTATTTTTTTCCTGAGGAATAAAACATTATTAGTTATTTCAAATAAGAATGAAAAGTTGATATTACATCAGATATCCTATATAGAAGACAGTAGACAGAGAATCAGAAACTCTGTTTTTTTATCTCTCTCTCCACTGTTATTATAACGGTAATAAAAACATATTATATTGTAATATAGTAATATTTGTAAAGTGTCTATATGTAGACAAGTATGCACAATTGTAATGCATTAAAAACTTAGGAGTCTATAAAGATCTAGATAGATAACAATAATTTTTAGTAATAACACAAAATAAATGTTTAATGTCAAATGCATTATAAGAATATTTACATGCAATTTAAAATGCATTATAAGAATATGCAATTTACAGGGCTACGGCATATCTTCCAGTAGCAATGTTTGTTGGTTTTACAAAAAGTTAGGCTAGACTACTGGTTACGGGAATGAATAATAGTTATTGATTATCCTGAAAAGCTAACTATATCATAACATAATAAAAACACACATAATTATTTTTTGAATAATAAATTGGACCTGTTTATTTTTAAAAGTTTGATGTTTAATCAAATTGGTTTGTCTTACCTGGAACCTGGTACAGTGAAGAAAAACATCAATCTTCATCATTATTTTATGTTATCATAGCTATATAGTCTAGCTCAAATCGATTTTGAAGAATAATTTTATTTTAAAACTATGGCTTCTGTAGCTAACATATTCATATAACTTGCAAACTAATAATTATTGATTATAAGTAAACACAACCATTATTTTCCGCTAAAATTACAACATAACCTACAAATAATAATAAAAACCAGTGCCTACTAAAGATCTACATGGCCAGAACATACAGCCGATCAGCTGTTCAAAAGCGTACACTTCAACCCGTGTTTTATTGAAATCCCTATGTCGAGTGGAATTTTTCATTAATAAACGCTAATAATTCAACTGATAACTACTTTTTCGAAAAAAGGGTTCTTATTTTATTTCACCAATACAATTTTTGTCCTTCATCATGAATTTCAAGGGTAGTAATCATTGAGTTCTCTTAATATTCTTAGTTATTGGTTAACCAATTTGTAGGTTAGCCTTGTTTTAAATTAGCTTTTTCAAATTCAAACACGTATTTTAATTATTGTCAAAAAATATAGTGTAAAGTTGAGTTGCTTGAGCTTTGAATTAGGTCTACCTATTGTTTTTTCAATTTTGATTACAGTATTGCTCAATTTCTACGAGAGGAATTACAATCACGGCTTTTGTAGTATGCTAATATTTATAGCTTTATTAGATTTAAGGAATTTTTAGATAAAACATAATTTTTTTGGAAAGGTAAATAGGTAGGCTATCACTCATTTTATTATATAAGTCACTATTGGAATAAGAATTCTTCTCAAATCATAACAAGAATGGCTTGAAATAGAAAACTTTTGCAGTGTTGGTTATCTTTAGTATTGAAACAGAACATACAGTACGGTATTTCTAACAATATTATTATAAACGAAAATATGTGATCAATGATTATACTGCTAGCTTACTCAGTAAAGGATTTTAATATTCAGCCTGATCCAGTAACTTACATAGAATATCATTTTTATCTAATCTGTTTCTACTCTTAACAGAGTTTGACACAATTTGAAATTTGACGATTCCCCGATCCAAGACCGTGAGGAATACATCTTACTCATTGGAAGTAAGTACCGGTAAGTAGTGTTCTTTATGGGTTATGGCTGATTGATACAGAGTAAATAATAATTTGTTGTAGAGTGAGATATCAGAGTTCTTGTATTTATATCATAATGTAAGACCATGTCGTATCATGAAGAATCTATGTATATTCTTCAATAGTGCTAATGAACCAAAGCTATGTTTATTGACACTCTGGTAGGATACTACTTGAAAGATTTATTCTTGGTCACAAAAGTTATAATATGAATAATATCCTGAAACATGAGAATAAGGGTATGATCACATTGAATAGGTATGTGCAAATTTTCGTCGAGTCATGCATGACCCGAAAAACAAAATTTGAAAAATGCTATTGAAACACGTTGTTCACACTGAACGCAACCAAGTGCACGCTTACAGTGTGAGTGTTCCTCTTGCTCTTTTCAGATATTGTACGTTTCTCGTCTGCAAGCTTGGTTATGCATAATTAAGCGCGCTCTTGCACAAATTATATCAATATTTATGATGGTCTCTTCTAACATGCAAAGGCTAGAGTCCCCCAGCTGAGTTAAGATTATCTGCTAAATGGCAGGGGTATCATTATAGTGCAATTAATAATCCAATTCAGTGTTGCTATAAATTTGTCATTTCATTCATTGAACTGTTATTTCATATTATGCTAAAAAATTGTATAAAATTTGAACATTTTCTGCTCATTGGGTTTTGAAAATGCTGATAAAACACAGATAAACACTGGAAACGCCAATATCTAGCACACCTTCTAGGCCCTGCAATAGCCTTACATAACTAATACACCTCAAGTTACCTGAAATTTTGTACCAAACGTAAGAATTCTCTCTTGAATTTTTAAAAAGCTAAAAAAATGCTGGTAAGAGCAAAAAAAATCGCCTATTCTGGGCGATATAGAAGTCAATAAGGTTTAGCTATTTTGAATTTCTAGACCCTATAACTGAACTTGTATTCAACATTTTTCTGTCAATTCTTGAAAAAGCGCATACAGTATTGGCCATCTTTGAATTTTTTTTCAATTACGGTCTCAGTCACTACACCTCCGTGTTTATGGAGGTAGTGTCTTAGTGCGCCTCTAGAAGGTTGAACATTAACTATATTTCATTTTGATAACTTTAAAGTGAAAAAACACTCATATTCTTTTGGTGTGGCGACTACCGTTTCGAGTTTCTGTTCGGCTTAAGAATGTACAACACACCAGCACTAAACGGTCGTCGTTACACCAAAAGAATGTGTTTTTTCAGTTCAAAGTTATCAAAAAACAATATACTTTGTAATAATATTGGTAAAAAATATGGATAATCAACAACGAATCAACTGAAACAGGACTTTCTTACTTATCCGGGTGAGTAAATAGATTAATGGGTAAAAGAATGAGTGTCATTTTACTTCTACCTAATATATATTAATATAAAATATAATGTCAAAAAACTGATATGTTTATACTTCATTCAGTATTGAAGCTCTGCTATTCGAATTACAGCACGATCTTTAATAACTTCTGCTTTATTAATTAGCCATGGTTGTGGGATCAGAGGAAACACATACCGTAATTCAAAACACTACTAGCAGTTTTAATGATTCTAAACTTTGAAGAAAGTATAGGTATATACAGTAGTTCAATTGAAATATTATTCATGATTGTAAATGTCATAATGTCAATAAAAAAATTATGGTGTAAACTATACAGTTAATTTTGTAGACCTACCAGGGTTCGCTATTTTATAATTCATTCTCTATAACTCATTCTCTATTAAATGTACGCCAGCTATGAATCATATTAAGTCTAAAAAAGCTTTGATAATATATATATGTGATATTTATCCTACACGATTCAAAATCAACACTTTTTTACTTGAAAGTTTTGAAAAAATAATGAATTTAGTCTCAAACTCCAGAATAGAGTTGAGCGCACCCGTAAATACATCATACTTAATTCGTTTAAAAAGAAACTAATTTAGATTATCAACAATGTTTTTATAATTTATTGTTGATCAATAACATGATAATTCTTATTTATAAACCATGACTCGGCTAAATTTAATACTTTTGTGAAAGAAGTAAGTTTGAATTTGAATAAGCTATCTTGAAACATGTAACCTACAAATTGGTTAACCAATAACTAAAAATATTAATATAATTCAATGATTACTACCCTTGGAATTCATGATGTAGGTTAAAATTTGAATTGGAAAAATAAAATAACAAGTCATTATTTCAAAAGAGTGATATCAGTTGAATTATTAACGTTTATTCACGAAAAATTCCATTTAACATAGGGTTTTCAATGTAAACACGGGTTGAAGTGTACGCTTTTGAACAGCTGATCACCTGATGGTTCTAGCCTTGTAGTTTCGTAAGCAACGAAAACATGTCTCGTAACTCTCGTAGTTCACAAAACGCCCACTGGAGCGCTGTCCGCATTCCAAGTTCACTGTGAAGGTCGGCCGCCATGTTTGTAAACATTTCAAAGTCCACAATTTACCTAACCGTAGAAGTGGAATTTGAAATGTTTACCAAGATGGCGGCCGATCTTCACAGTGAACTTGGAACTACGAGAGCTACGAGACATGTTTTTATTCTTTGTAGGTTATGTTGTAATTTTAGCGGAAAATAATGGTTATGTTTACTTATAATCAATAATTATTAGTTTGCAAGTTATATGAATATTTTAGCTACAAAAGCCAAAGTTTCAAAATAAAATTATTTTTCAGAATCGATTTGAGCTAGACTATATAGCTGTATGATAACATAAAATAATGATGAAGATTGATGTTATTCTTCACTGTACCAGGTTCCAGGTAAGACAAACAAATTTTGATTGAAAATCAAACTTTTAAAAATAAACAGATCCAATTTATTATTCAAAAAAAAAGAATTTTTTGCCTTTTTATTATTGTTATGATTTAGTTAGCTTTTCAGGATTATCAATAATTATTCATTCCCGTAACCAGTAGCATAACTTTTTGTAAAACCAACAAACATTGCTACTGGAAGATTTGCCCTAGCCCTGTAAATTGCATATTCTTATAATGCATCTTAAATTGCATGTAAATATTCTTATAATGCATTTGACATTAATAATTTATTTTGTGTTAGAATTTTTACTAAATGGCGTCTGTAAAAATTATTGTTATCTATCTAGATCTTTATAGACTAACAAGTTTTTAATGCACTTCAATTGTGCATACTTGTCTACATATAGACACTTTACAAATATTACTATATTATAATATAATATGCTTTTATTATTGTTATAATAACAGTGGAGAGAGAGATAGAAGAACAGAGTTTCCGATTCTCTGTCTACTGTCTTCTATAATGGATATCTGATGTAATATTATTACCTAACTTTTCATTCTTGTTTAAAATAAGTAATTATGTTTTATTCCTCAGGAAAAAATAATGATTGCAGGAGTTTTGTGGCATAAGTTTCTAATCCATCCTGAATGGAGCAAGTCCCTAGCTTAAACTTTTAATTTGTTTACAATTTTAGTTTTTTTTTCTTCCCATTCATATCCAACACTTTCTCATTTTTCAGAAAACATGCAGTCTGTAATCTACCCCCATGTCAGTGTAGAGAGGCCTGTTCATGAAGACACAAAATACTTTGACGGTGAGTAATGCGTTACTTGATCATTGGTCTTAGAGATGAACAATTATTATTCGGAAATATCTAGAATCCATTAAACAAGTCTCATCCCCAAACAAGAACATTCAAACTTGTTTCACTTGCCTGCCAATTTAAAACTGTCAGATTATATTACGCTTATGCCCAGTTTCTAGGCCATTTATTAAATCTAATAAATTATTGAATCTTGGACACCACTTATTAAATCTAACTCGACCATTAAACCTATAAATTGTTTCGTCAATGATTATGTTTAAGAGGGTGTATGATTTTAAATTGAGTTGGTAATTGACTAAGAACTCAATTTCAAATCAAACATCTCTCAACTTATGATGCAAAATTCCCAGAAATTCAAGATCAGAAACATGTATTCCCTGGGAGTTGATTCCCAAAATTCATAAATGCCCGGAGTTTATGATTATTTTGTATGATTACTAAGAAAACGCCTTTTTAACTAAACTTATTGATAATCATATAAACAGTTATAAACAAGTTATATTGAAATGATTAGAATAAATAATTATTTATGATAATAATTATTTATAATAATGATTAGAATAAAAATAAATAATTATTTATCACTTCTTGATGAGTGTGAGGAGGAATAAGGGTACTTGTGTATTTATTTAAAAACAGTGATTAAAATTGGTTTATACTCACGTTTGCGACACAATACATTGTATAAATATGTTTTAAAAATAAAATTCTACGAGAAAAAGCACTGAGAATTAGTAAATTGCATTGAACCGAAGTAACCTCAAAACAACGTTGAAACTTGGTGAGATTGTTCCATCATGCATACTGTACTATTTAGCATTTACTTTTCATAAATATTATTGAACTTGCATATATTATCGACTTACATTTTTATAGAAAAGTGATTCCAATTGTTATAAACTTTAATCGTTAGACAGTTTCTTAATCACCACATCAAGACTTATTCTTCTACCTACTGACAGGAAAAATATTGCAAAGGCCATACTGTAGCTTGTCGTAATAAGTTAGAAACCACTTGAATTATAATAATTCTATGCTACTTTGAACTCTATACTGTTATTTGTGAGAAATTTGAATTTTTCTCCTAAATATAGCTTGAAGCAACAGTATCTTGTTTTCCATGAACGTTTAAATCTCAAATTCTGAACTGTCCTCATTTTTTATGTACATTGACATGGCGATAAGCTGAATAGGATTCTCATGAGTAATTCTAATCTGCATCTTAGAATTATTGAAGCGACAACTGTGATTTTAATTGCTGTGATATTCTGACTGTGATACATCCCTACGTTTACAAACTGATTGTGCAGAGATTTTATGTAATTTATTGTTTGGTACAGCTTTTATGTAATCTATTGTATTAGGACAGCATTAACATAACCTTGAGTACTTCTTGAGCTACACTTCTTGACATTATTATAATGGGAAAAAAAACTTCAAAGGCTCCCGTATATCAGGAAAAACAGAATGAATGTTTGTGCAATGTTTGCCAGCAAATAGTTAAGGATAATGATCGCGCAGTGACTTGTGATTGCAATGATAGTAAGTGGTATCACATAAAATGTGTAAATATTTCTGACAATCATTATGATGCAATGAGAGACGGAACAGGCACAGACCTGATATGGATGTGCGAAGAATGTAAGTCCCACATTAATAGTGAAGCCACTCATATCTCTACATTATTTAACAAAACTGACAATGATTTATCAAAATCTGACACAAATAGCGTAACACACAGTAATGTTACTGCCAGAAACAAAACAAATAACTATGATACTATTATCAAATTTTTACATGAGGACATAGAAGACCTAAAAAACGAAATTAAAATGTTAAAAGTGAATAATGACAGATTATCGGAGATAGTGGCAAGGAAAACAGAGGTAATATATAGTATGGAGAATATAATTCGAGAATTTTCAGAGGGTATCCACCCGGAGCCTTGCTGCCCTATTAGAAGAAAGGTCGAAAATGCTGCATCAGTCCTCGTCGGTGAGTCTGAGCGTGGTGCACCTATAGCCAAGGAGAGCACCCGTATGGGTGATGAAGCCAACCTACCAGCCCAGATCCAACAAACAACCACAGAAGCTGTTGGAGGCGCACCAAAACCACACCCAGATGAGAGCAGCAGTGTACTTATTATTGGAGACTCTTTGTTGAGGAACGTAAATCTGGCACTGAGCAAGGATGAGGAATGTAAGACTGCAATCGAGATAATCCCTGGCGGTAGAATACAGGACGTGAGTAGATACCTCAAAACACAGACTGTCCTGCCAGACAAAGTAATTATGAATATCGGAACAAATAATATGAGAACTGCGCGAACACCAAACCATGTCATGAGACCATTGTGGCTCACCATTGAAGCAAACCAGAGGAAATTTCCGGGGACCGAGTGGTATGTCTGCTCCATACCGGTCAGAGAGGACTGCAACATGAGGTTTATTGAGGAAACAAACATGGCACTTCATTTCATGGCGGATCAGCTGAAAATTAACTTCTTGGACTACACTTATGAACTGAAGAGGAAACACCTTGACTGGGACGGTGTGCATCTCAATAAAGAGGGAGCTAACATATTGAAGGCCGGCATTTGTAGTATAATACGAACTGAAAGGGGGAAGAATTCTGGAGCCCTCATTGAGTGCATCTCATAGCCACAAACAGCATTGAACCACACTCCACATACCAAGGAACACAGGAAAAATCAACAATCCTTCAAACGGACTTGCAATGGGAAAAATAAGTCACTCACCATCTACCACTTGAATCTACAAAGGGGATTGCAATCAAAACTGGAGAGGTTGAGCATGGATCTGAGTCTGTACACCCCTGATATCGTTGTTCTTTCGGAGCATGGACTCAGAGAGGAAGACCTACTACACACCAATATTGCTGGCTACACTCTTATAGCAAACTATTGTCGTAAAACTCTTCTCTGGGGCGGCATTGCCATGTATAAAAGAAGCAACCTTCAACTGAACATGGAGAAAGTAAACTTAGACCAGTCACATGCACCTGCAGAACAGCTTTTTGAAACAGTAGTGGTGAAAGTACGGATGAGGCAGATGAACCTAATCATTATTGGCACCTATCGATCTCCATACCCCAGAACAGAAGATGAATTCCTATCCAGACTTGGAAGTCTACTTCAAAAATACTCTGGAAAGCGCTTCAAGATTGTTGTCCTTGGAGACACCAACATAGACACTCTAAAACCAGAGAGCCAAATCTGTAAGGACCTAGAAAATATCTTGACACAGCATGGCTGCCAAATCTACAGGATGCCTGCCACAAGAATCACTCAAAACTCAACCACTAGCATTGACGGATGTTATCACAATATGGACACAAAAACAATAGAAACTAAAGCATACCCAAACCAAATTTCCGACCATCACACTGTCATCTGCAAAGTAACTAGTACGGTAGAATATGAAAATGCTATATATAAACACACCCGAAACTTCTCCACAGAAAATCTAAATCAACTAAAGACATTGCTTCAGCAGGCTGACTGGACAAGGGTGACAAACTCTCCTCAAGTAGATGACAAATATAATAACTTTCTGAAGATAATGCGGATAAGTATGGATAGTGCAATGCCTCGAGAATTAAAAAAAATTACTACATCCGAAAAAAATATCTTTTGGGACAATAACACATTGACATTGAGACACAAACTACTCCAAGCAAATAACCAGTACTTGGCAACAGGCTCTCTGGAAGATAAAGAAAAATGCTCTAATTTAAAGAAGGCCTATGACACTGAAGTGAGAGAGAAGAAAGTGCAGCAGATAAGAAGTAGAATTGAAAAGACTAATAATAAAACAAAAATTCTCTGGAAGATTATCAATAATGAAAGAAACAAAAACAAGCTAGGAGTACAGGACAACCTAGTGCTGAACTGGGAAAACGGAAAAATAGTAAACCCCAAGCATATTAGTGATATCTTCAATTCTATATTCACTCAACCGCCACCAAAGTCAAATATGCACGCATTAGATAGTGAGGATGAGATGCTTGATGCTCCATTATTCAGTGATTTCTCCACAATTTCAGAATCAGACATTGACTGCCTTCTTGACAACCTAAAACCAAGTAACTCAGCTGGATATGATGAGATTACAGGAAAAATAATGAAGTATTGCAAGGACGAGTTGAAAAAGCCACTTCTTGACATTGCTAACTCATCTATAAGACAAGCAAAATTTCCTTCATACATGAAAGTGGCAAAGATTTATCCTAAACTGAAAAAAGGTGACAAAACTGATCCCAGGAATTACAGACCGATTGCTAATCTGCCTACACCATCAAAAATAATCGAAAGAGCAGCCTATAATCAAATAATATCCCATCTTGAAGACAACAATTTACTTGTGAAACAGCAGCATGGATTCAGAAAGAACCTCGGCACAATGACTGCAATATCAAATTTACACAATGAGATTACAAAAATGTGGGAAGAACATAAAACCCCCTGTGGACTCTTTATTGATCTACAAAAGGCATTTGATACAATAAACTTCAACATACTAAAAAGCAAACTCAAAAAACTAAAAATTGTAGGAAATGCACTTGCCTGGCTAGAAAACTACCTCACAAACCGGCAACAATATGTTGAAGTAGAACATAAAATCAATAGCAATGTAATCAACTATAGATCATCCATACAAGCAGTCACTAAGGGCGTACCACAGGGATCGATACTGGGCCCCCTGCTATTCCTCATTTATATAAACGACTTTTCTAAGGAATTACAACCTGATAAAAAATGCATTTTGTTTGCAGATGACACAACAATACTTATGCCCACTAGCAAGGAAATGTCTAAAAATGAAGTAATCGATTCTACATTCAATGAAATTAAAGGAATCTGCAATAAATTAAACCTTACCATCAACACTACAAAAACAGTCTGTATTACATTCACAAATAGAAATCAACAACATGAACCCCTGAATGGAGAAATAATGGAGGCCGACAATACAAAATTCCTCGGAATTCTAGTGGACAAAAATCTCACCTGGCAAAACCACATAGATCACCTGTGTAAAAAACTATCTTCAGCACTGTATGTGATCCGCAGAATACGCAATATAACAGATGAGAAGACAGCATTTACATCCTACCATGCCCTATTTTCATCTCATCTCAAATACGGCATTGTTGCATGGGGATCGGCAACAATAGCAAACCTCAACAGAGTACTGTGTATACAGAAGAGAGCTATACGCACTATACTGAGAAGAAATATGTTGGATCACTGTAAGGGCTTCTTTGTGCAGTATAATATCCTGACAGTGATCTCACTATATATCATGGAAACAGTACTAGCGGTGGTGAAAACAAACCCCAGGCTGAGATGCGGACAACACACCTACAGCACCCGAACCAGGAATAATATTGATCTTCCCCAACACAGACTCACTAAGACTGCAAAATCACCAGCCTACACTGGGGCTTTCTTCTTCAATCTGCTCCCGCTGCATGTAAAATCAATGGTCAATACTGGGACATTCCCAAGAACACTGAAGATGTACCTGCTGACAAGACCCTATTACTCAGTAGCAGAGTATGTTGGGGAACACACTGCTACACACCTGGACTAACCCGGGACAACTATGACGACTCCACGGACACACGACCGTCGGGAGGACCTAGGAAGTAAAGTAAGTAAGTAAGTAAGTAAGCATTCATTTTCTAATAATTTAATGCCCCGCGCCACGCTTTTGTAAACTTATTATTGGTTCCATTTCGAAGGTATTTTGATTTGAATTCTATCAAGATACTTGAATAGATAATATTTCCAAGGAAAAAATAGTTTCATAATTTTTTCGTTTTGATATTAGGCGCGTTAAAAGCGCATAACGTTCAAATATTGGGAAAGATCCATCCTCAAAGTATGAATTCATTTGCTATCATTTATGATGTAATGGATCTACCCCAAGATTTGAACTTTTGGCGCTTTCAAAGCGCCCAATATATCAAAAAGTAAAAATGATAAAAGTTTTTTCTTGAAATTAGTCAAATATATGAATAAATTGATAGTATACAATTCGTAATACTTTGATAATTTACCAGTAAAAAGAATCAAAAAGCGTGGTGCACATCCTTGATTATTGTATACGGTACCACTATTATGATGCTACTTTCATTTTATGTCTTGTAAATTAAATCTGTTATACTCATATTCCTAACAGTCAAGTAAGCTTAGTCAACAAAATATTGGGTTTACTTCGTCTTGAATTGCTCAAGAAGTTGAATTTTGGGTTCACTTCGTCTTGTATTGCTCAAGAAATTGAATTATGATAAATCATCTATTACTTTGCAAAGAAGCTCACAATAATTTAAACCCACAAATAAAATAATAAAGAACATACTAGAATGTTCGCTCCTTCAAAATTTCATTAGTATGTGAATATTTAATTTTTTGTGATAATAATGTGTTATATTCTTTCTACGAAGGCTTGGTTTTGGAGCATGTAAATTTGAAAATATTTTAGGGCTGAAAATTTTGTGAAGTGAAGAACTACAAGACTTAACATATTTCGGACTATGTGTAGGCTAACTTTATCTAAATTTGGGAGAGGAACAGCACAGGGTTACCTTATTTTTCCTCTCCCTATCATTTTGATGATATACTTATTATGATAAAGAATAAAGAAATACTTATTATGATAAAGAATAAAGAAAGGGACGCTTTGCTTGAATCATTAAAATCGATAGTATTTAATTAATACTATCTAACTAACCCAACTTGATTCATCGATATAGGATATCACTGATTCACTCAAAGTAAAGTCTAAAAAATTGATGTAATTTGTGAGCTTTTTACACTGCTTTTTTGAATGGATGATTTATTGATTATGATTGTCAAATGTGATTGAAATTGATAAATATAAACTATTTTAATGCAATTTATTCCCATGGTTTCTTGGGCAGAGAAATATTACCCAATCATAAGTTTCTTCCCAATGGGAATATTCCCGACTTACATTAATACCCTCAAAAATCAGCACTAACTTCCCTGGAAATCTCCCCGTCTACCCAATACACCATGTTCCTACCTCACTTTGTTCAAGCAAATCAGTCTTTGCGCAAAACGCCTATAATATAGTCCAAACAGAAGAGATGTAGCACCAAGTCCATTCTGTTTCCATTGGACCATATTCCTATAATTATAGAGGTGTGAGAATCCTCTACGCCACTTTGGTGTGAATTGGGTCTTATGCTTAGTGAACTGTAAGTAGAAGTATATTACAAAATATTTATTCTACCATTCCTACCTATCGCTAGAACTTGAAAATTTTTAATGTTATTTTCAAATTTCACCAACTTATTTTTTATCATTCGATCAATCAATAATTCGTTTGTTTTTTTCTCTTTCAGACACCAAAACATATTACACAGTGTAGATGGACGGATAGAAAGCGTGAACATCAAAAGCCATCGTGTGTGTTACCAAGTTTCCATTCTGCATCTAACAATAGGAACCAAGCATCCAACATCATAACTTTATTATTAAACATAGCAGAAAGAGCTACAGTGAGTCGGGTGGCGCCGATGATACCCCTGCCATTGAGCAGATAATACAGCGTTAGCTGGGGGACTCATAGCCTTAGCATGTTCTCCATGTGTTTAATTTTAGTATTTGAGCTTCAAGACAGACTTCTGGTACGACACAGATAAGTGCCTATAGGCCCAATTCACATCGAAATGACGTGGCTTTGGAGTGGCGCTGACTTTTTAACATACAAACATAAATGGTTGAATGCAAACAGAAGTGGCTTGGCGAAATGCCAATCCAGTGTGCATTGGACCATAGGCCTATATGGAGTGCCAAAATGTCAGTGACATACCACCACCACGTCACTGTTCAGCTGTTCTTGTTTATGTTGTATGCTTGTAAATAAATTCAATTCTATTAATGTTGGGAATTATTATTTCACTTCAACACATCATTCCTAGTAAACCCTACTGATCCTAGTAGATTCTTACTATCCTGGGACTAAAATGTTATTTATTTATTCTAGTTAATCCTTCTATGCTTCATATTTTTATTAAATATTTAGATGGTCTACATTTTATCATGTTTTAGTGCACAAGCAGTTTGCAGTGGTGATTCATTAGAGCGTAGAGTACTAGAAGATCCATTATATAACAAAAATTGTATATTCGTAGAATAATATTTAGTATTCATTTTGAAAACCAAATGCGGAAAATAATGAGTTGTAGCCTGTTATGATGGAAACAATATCAGTCCATTGACGTGTCAAAGTCAAGAAAGTGTCAATTGACTTGTAAGAAGAAGGTGAATATTGAATACGGCAATATTTTGACTGAAAGATCATAATGATATCACCAAAATCATTGGTACATGTTAATTTGTGCCTAAAGGCCCCCATCCACGATCGAACAAGTTTGCGCAAACTAATAGCCTACATAATTAAATTCTCAGGCCCCACAAATAGAATAAACACTAAATTTCACATCATATTACAATGTGTTTTGGGGTGTGATGTTGTTAAGTACGCGGTATTAGTTTGTACAAACTTGTTTGACCGTGAATGGCCTTTAGTAATAGGAAATAGAGTGAAATTATGGAAAAAATTTAATGAACCAATTTAATGAGTACAGCTGATGATGCGTTGGTTAACTACGTGAAACCATGGTTCTGTTTTAAAGTTTTTAATAAAGTTTTAGTGAAATTTGACAATATCTTTGTTTCTTATTAATGAACCAAATCACATGAAAAGGTGAGTTCTTTTAACAAAAACTATTTAGGCCAACTGGTCAATATTCAGTTTACAGCAGTAACATAGCACAACATTATAAATCATGCAAATAAAACATAAAATTAGTATAAAATAATTCATGTACCTCGTACATTATACAGGCACCACTTTAACAAACCTTTCAAAACAGTTAATTTCCATTGTTCCTACATTATTTGTGGGAAGAAAATTGAAAAGCCTAATTGGCATAGCCTATATATATACATTTGTCATGCATTTAAAGGTCCCCACAGTCATACAAGTTTGTACAAAGTAGTGCTGTACCTTTTTTAGTACGGTACTGTAGGCCTACTTTTACATATCAGGCCCCACAAATAAAAAACGCACTGTTTTCACATCATCATATCATAAGTTCATTTCAGTTTTGGGGCCTATAGTAGGTTCTAATTTGTAAAACCTTGTTTGACCATTTTTATCTTTAAGAACAAAAATGAGTTGATACAAACGTTGTAATAATATAAGTATTATGTTAGGATAATATAATTATTTTTACACATGTGGCAGACTTCTTTGATTGATTGATAAACAAATGAATAGTTTTTGTTACATCTAAGTTGGTCGAATATATGATGATCCAGATTAACATGGAAGAAAGATAAGAATGGCAGTGAAGATACTAAATAAGAAACTGGGTACCCCACTGTATAGGGACACCTTATGTATGAATGAATGATTAAAATGATGAGCATGTTAAATAATGATTTAACTTTTCGAGTGATTTCTATCCTTCTACAGCATAGACAGAAGCTGTATGTAATACCTTTTCCACGAATAGTGATAATAAATTAGTGATAATTTATCACTACGAAATTCTTGTTCAATTTATTGTGAATTTTATTGAAAGTTCGAGGTATCCATGAGGTCAAGAAAATATAATGCAATTAGATTCAATGCAGTTTGCTGGGACTCTGCAAGTTACATTTTGATTTTGTGAAATTGAACTTGGCGGTTAAACTGAAAAGCAGTTTGTACCGGCGAAACCAATAATACCTACATTCAGTTATAACAGTTTAATGGCTTTAAAGCTATTACTATTCAACTGAAAGACCTACAATTGAATCAATAAATAGAACCAAACAATAGATTTCAACTATTACAGTGAATATAAGCTATATACATAATAATTATTTGTTAGTTTTAATTTTTATTAGTTTTTGAATTTGCCGGCTGATAATTTGAATTTGCCGGTCAAGCCAACTTGATAATAGTGTTTGAAAAATTATAAAATTAAAAATAATCAAGAGCGAATCCACTAATGAATGTTTTTTCTAATCCCAATAAATTTATGAATCTTCGATAGAAACAATTTTCTATTATTTCAATATCATCAATCTAGAATTACAGAACAAATCAAGCTGGCCATGTTGTCAGCATTCCAAGTTCAACTTGTACCAGGTAAACATTCCAAATTCCACTTCTATGGTTAAGACGACTCAGTTTTTACAGACGCATTCTAAAGTGGAATAGTGAAAGACAAACTGGGTCTCTTCCCTATTTTAAATCTATCCTTTTTTGGTTAGCATGAACCTGAGTTCATTCAGTTTTGTAGTTATAGTAACAGTAGACAGGCTAAAAGTAAACAAGCCTATTAAAAGTGTTCATATAGGAGTTATTATAGTTTAGTAATATTCTATATTGGGAATTCACATCCAGTATTCAGGGTATAACATTTATGAAAAACATAATGTCAATTGACCGAGCTAAATTGTTGCAGGAGAAAAAGTAGAAATTGAAGATTTTTTATGGGGATTTTAAGTTCTAAATTCCAAGGTGATATATTGTTTGTCCAAGCCTATTATTGTTTATAATTATTGTTAGGGCTGAATGAGAGTGTATGAATTGTACAGTTTTTAGATCATGCCAGAGTCCCTGAAATTTGTTAATTATCTCATGATCAATAAATTAATCCCATCACTAAAATTGATTCCCATTCAGTTATGCATTGTGTAAGTTTTCAATAATTGTTGAAGCCACTTTGAAAAGTTTTTGGTAACTGGTACCATTTTAATTAATTGCAGATGTCCACATGTGACCAAATAACAGATAGCAAATCACCAGTCTCAGAGCACAATTCATTGAGTGGAGAATCAAGATTCCAGGCTGACTAAGGCCAATGAAAAAGAAGTGTGTGGTAAGTATAGTGATAACATTGTTGATATGTTGTATGTAATTCATAATTCAACTTGTATTTGCATTCTTTCCTTAAATTTGCATTAGCTGTGTTTATCAAGTAGCCTTCAACTGCACCAATCACAGGAACTGTCTCATATTCATTACTTATACTTAGATTACTTTCAATTACCTATTCTTCCCTCATATTATTCTTATGTATTTGTAAATTGCATTTACAGTATCTCTTTTTTTTAATAACTTGCTTAATATGATTGTAAATTGTAGTGAAGACTGTTTTGGGCCTTATGTCTGTAGTGTTCTTTGTTCTGTAATAAATAAATAAATTTAGGAATCTCCTGAAATGAGAGCAGCTAACAGGAGGGTGTGCAAACACTGTTGTGACATTCACCCTATGAAATCAGTGGAAATGATAGGAACGTATTGTTGCCACTTATTTATTCCCAATATCCTCCATAGTAGATATTGTCACGTTATTTTTTTATATTTAAATAACGATTAGCCTCCTGCTTGGCATCAGTCGGTAGAGCATGAAATATTTTAATATAATTATAAAAATTAGGTCGTGGTTTTTAATAGGATACAGTCTCATAAAAATCTTTATAGGCCCAGATATGAGCATCCACTATAATTCTGATAATTCATTAAAAAATAAATATATATATATATATATATATATATTATATATATATATATATATATATATATATATATATGGTACTTATCCTATAGTATTGAGGAATTAAAATAAATTGCACACCATAAACAATTTGATACATATATTAACAAATATTGCAAAAAATTTATAAGAAAACCCTTTCGACGAGCTAGCTTTGATTATTATGTAATTTCGAAGCACTGAGGGCGCCCTGTCACTATTTCAATATTTCTCACTCACGTGTCGAAATTTTCTTATGAGCTGCTGATGTCGATCCAACTCCTGGTGGTCCTGGACTATGGTAGCCGGAGTCGTCTCTTCCAAGGGGTTACAAAATTATTTAAAAAATGAAAATGACTTTTGCTTTATAAGAGCATCACAAAGTCTTATAAGAAATTTAATAATTCAATCTAACTTTAAATTTTTACAAGTTATAGCAAGGTATTACGCTCTATAATATCTAGGGACCTCTCATGGTGGCATTTGGCAGGCGAGTGTTGGTTCTCCTTTCTCAATTTTACAATTCTCATTTCCGACTTCCAAATTTACATAAAATTTGAATATCCTAGTCCTCCGCCATTCAAGGTTCAAATAGACCGAACTAAAATATTGAATTATTACTTATGTTGTATATTTAATAATTTCTTTGCCTTCGGGCCATATCCATAACATAGACTATACAACAATTTCATACAAATCCTAATTATTTGTAGAAATATATACAAATATTTTTGAATCGGCATACTATTGCCACCTATCAATTGCCATTATGTAATTGGTGCATGCAAATTGTTTCAGTATTCATGCGCTTGGTAACCTCCTATTTCCTGGATACATTTAATTATTTTTATTAGGTTTTTTAAATATGCCCTCTACATGCTAGTTAATTTTCTATACGTTACTATTTGCTTCATGCATCATAATAGTTAGCCACGTGAGACCTTTTGTTCCTCAAATTGCATACCGTTTTGCCGCAATAAATTCCTGCCAAGGTGTTTGGTCAGATTCTACATTGCATGGCTCGGTCGATCGTTAGGTCGCCGATCACTAAATGTTTATGCCTAACCTCAACCTTCAATATTTTATATAATATTATATATTAGCAAAAAATTATTTCAATTCCTCTTAGGCTGTTGTACAGTTTAGCCAGGACAATCTGATATTATCTAATCTCTATGTTATCTCTTTGGCGATATTAGCCAGTTACTTTACTTAGACCTATTAATATTTCAGCTAGGTATTTTTATTTAAACACACTTTTTTTATGTATTTTAACACGACATGCAGTTATCTATCCAAATTGAGTATGTTACAATATCTATCAAATACAATAACAAATTCTCCTTATCAACACAAAAAATATCATAAATATAATCTCCTAGACACATTCCTCCTTACAACGCTTAGAACATAGTATTTTTAAATTTGCCGCTCGCAAAGGCCGCCAACCTAACTACACACATTACTTGATTCTCTTCTAATTGATTCCTTTCAAACAATAATTTCGATGTACAAATTTTCTGGGGCTTATATTTTGTTGTAATTCCTAGGTGTTAATATAAATAATTTTCCATACGGTATATCAGGTACAATTCCTTTCTTTTGCCAATGGTTCTTTGGCTTTAGGTAACTAGCATTCAATTGAGGTTTTTTCAGTAACAAACATGGCATAAACTCACGGTAATAAATATAAAACATATAAATAAATATATTAACATTGATAAATACAATAATAACAAGTGATAAATAACATTTTTGGGGTACAACATTTTTCTCTTCTTAAACATATGTTGAGCGCTACATACATTCAATCTAGATGGCTTTGTTAACCTACCAGTTCTGAATATCTGCTTTTTGACGTCATATACTTTGGCTTTGCGTTCTGCAGCATAAACTAACCTTATTCGTCACATTTTTCACATTTAAGGTAATTTGCTTAATTTATTTTTTACTATCCCCGTTTGTGTCTTATTTTATATGGTGTATATTATTTAATTACATAATTGAAAATTATTCTTTTGCTTGTTGCAGGCTTTGGACAGTTGGGAGAAATAAAAACATCGGATTATTGCCATGCGGTCTAACTCAAGATTAAATTTATCATGATAGGTCAGTAATTCGTTTGATAGTGGTGTTTTCCTTGATTACTTATCATATTTATTTCAAATTCGACGATATAGCATGTAGAAATTTCGTGGCTTTCCCGTATCGTTTGGCTTTCTGCTTGTAGCTATACTGTAGGCTGGTTGGGTTATCTGCTATCCATTTGTTGATTGTTGAGGTTGTCCTATTATTAATATTTATCCTTCTCAAATTTAAAGCCCATGTATCTTGTGTATTCTTTCTTCAAATAACTCCTTGTTCCTTTAATAATAATTTCTTTTAATTGATCCAAAGCCTTCCATTTATTTTCTTTCAATACTATCCACATAGTTTCTTTATAAACAACCTTAATCATATCAGGAAACAGTTTCGTAAAGCAAGATTTTTCATAGGCCATAAACTTCTTCAATAATATTATCCCCTTCATTATTTCATTAACATCACAATCTTTAGCAAACCTCACGGCCTTAATAACAAACAATTTCACCATACAAGATTTCCAACAGTCAACAAATTCCTTCAACACTAACATGGTCTTAATTATAACATCAATAGCATCACTTTTCAATATTATCACAGACATGGTAATCCACACAATACAATAAATCAAAACACTAATTAGTTCTTTAATAATATAATCTTTCCACATATAATAGCCCGGCACTCCCATTTTATTTACATTATTTCTTATTTCTTTCACTCTTCCTAGACACCGTTTATCCTTCTTCAGTCTCAATAAGTAGTCCACTTTATAATTGTCATCCACGCATGAATCCATAGTAGTTTCGTAAGCAGCTCCGTTTTTATCATATTCCTTTGGCCTATTCTTCCGGTCACACCGCTGATTATCTGCTTTAAAGCGTATGTGCCGCGGATGTATACCGTTGGTCTGCTGTCCTCCATCCTGGTGTTGGTCCGGTGTCTTCTTCGGGCGTTTGAAACGTGCATGCGGCCTGTATGCGCGCGCGCGGTTCCTCCGTTTCTTTCGCTTCTTCCGCCTCCGGGCCTTGCGGTGCTGGTACCTTCGGTCATGTAGTCCGTCCTCCTCGTCCTGATGTCGGCCGTCCGGTGTCCTCCTCGGGCGTTTGCGTCTCCGGGCCTTGCGGTGGGCGCTCCTTTTGTCCGGTAGTCCGTCCTCCCTGGTGTCATCCTCTTGGTCCTCTATCTTGGGGTCCTTGGGGTGCCTTGGTGGGGTCGATTGATGCGGGTGCGTAGGTCCTGAACGCGGATGCTTAGTGGTGGTCCCTTGATGCGCGGGTGTGGCGTTCAAAACGGGTTGATCGCATGTGGGCTCCATATTATATAATTCCTTTACTGTAACCTGGTGTTCCTCGGTGGCGGGTTGCTCTTCCTGCGGTGATGGTTCTTCGGTGGGGAATATAAAGCTCAAGAGGGATTGATGCTTACAGGGCGTTTTAAGTGCATGGTGGGCGGCGGTTTTTTGTGGTAGGCTGTCTTGTATGGGCTCCTGTGTGTCTGGCGGTGGGTTGTTGGGTGTTGGGCTCTGTGTTTTTTGTTGGTTCAATCCTGTTGCATGCGCTAATGTATAATTTGTGCTTACTTGTTGAGGTGGCGGTTTGTAATTTCTGTTGTAATTATTCTGAGTGTAACCATTATTTGAGTTTAATCGATCACGGCCATCATAATAATTCCTGCGGTTGCTCTGATGGGCGTAATGATTAGTTGTGCGGTTTTGAAAATTTTTATTATTCCAGTTACTATTTTGTTTGTGCTCATAGCGGCGTTCAAATTGAGGGGCAGATCGGGAGCGATCATATGATACCGGTTCATAGTTTTGGCTGGTATACTGATTACTTTTTGAGTTATGTTGATTCTGTGTGTATCTTTGGTCTGATCGGTGGTTTGACATTGCCATCACAGACTGTATGCCATATAGATGATTTATTAGCTGTTTGCAATCAGTAATGGGTTGGGTGGCGAGTGCCATTCTAACTTGATACGGTAGTTTCTTTAGAATAATACTTGCTAATGCCGATTCGTTAATGGGCTCGCTCAATTGAGAATTTTTGAACTGTAGGGCAGTGACGAAAGTGGTACATGCACCGTCTAAGTTAGGGTTGAAATCGCATGATATGATGTCCGCTAGCACGTCCAACTGTTTACTTCTGCTCCAATACTGTTCCAGGAAGACAGCTACAAACTCATCCAATGATGTAAATTCATGGGCTCTACTCCGAAAGAACATCAGGGGTTCGCCAATTAATAAACTAGTCAAATGAAGACGCCACATACTCCAAGAGGTAGGTGCAAGAGTTTGTACTAATTTTATCTGATCAATGAATGGTTGAGGTTGCAAATGGCGATCAGTATTATCAAATTTACCCAGTCCTTGCAATATACTATGTGAATTGATGTTATCCGCTTGAATTCCTTGAGGTTGTTGTTGGATATAATTTTCTAATACTGTTATTTTCTCCTGTGCCATCTGCCATTGACTATTATTTGTAATTTTATTAGCATTTACTTCTTGATCTAATTGAGTCAGAGTGGATTTTTGAATTAGTAGAGTTCCATTTAAAGCCTTACAGGTTTCTGTGTTCTGGTTGATACTACCTTGCAGTTGGTTCATTTTTGTGGACATATTAATCTGTTTATTTTGTATATCTTTAATACTGTTAATATTTTTATCAACTGTAGTTGTTAAATTTTGATTGGCAACGGTAATTTGTTTGTTGATTTCTTGATGGCAATCGGCCTTAATGTTAGTTGTTAAATCCTGAATAGGTGTAGTGATTTGTGTGGTTAAGTTATCTATCCTTTCGTTTAGTTCACAGGTAACCGTATCCAACCTTTCCGATAATCCTGCCGTAACTTTATCCTGACTTTCCCTCTGTAGATTTATCATTGCTTTTAATTCTTCTCTATGATTCTCTACTTTACTCTCAATAGTATCTAACCGCCGTTCTACTGATTGTATGGCGTCTGCTGTCTCCTTCATGCCCTGTTCCACTGTTTGCTTGTTTGCCTCTTTTATTGCCGCATTCTCTTTTTTAATTTCCTGCATCATGTTATCCATTGTGTTTTGTAACATAATATTGAACATACTGCTAGTTTGTTCCATTATTACCCTTTTAAATGGATCTAGCTCTGTGACTGAAAATATACTTTGTTTGCTCAGATGTGACTCGGCCTCTGGAGATGCGGGTTCTACAGGCTGCTTCTCGCCCCCTTCGAAGTTGATCTCTGCTATCCGTTGATTCAATGGTATGTCAGCGGTGTCGATTCGAGTGGATGTTAGAGGTTGCAGACCTTGTGGATCGAAGACTATCGACCCGACACTTCCTGGTTCCCTTTCTCGTGGCGTATTGGCATCTACCATGGTGGGGTTTGATGTGCTGGGAGTCGACAAAGTGGGATCTGTGCAACCGCCGTACATATATGAAACTTCAGAGTTTGCGGGAGTGTGATTCATTATGACAATATGATAAATGCTAATTAGAAAAGTGATGAATAATATGCAAAAATGCTTAAAAAAAAGAGACACAAACCGGGACTCACAGTGAAACAGTTATGTGCAAAGTGTTTGGATATCCGAAATAAGGTATTTATACTTAAGTCTTTTATAATGCTCTAGCGCTCCAATATTGAATATTGATTCCTGACTAGTTTACAGACTGTGACTTATATTCCAACCGGCTTATACATAATATATTCTTGACTAGAAAGTAATAGCAGTTTAGGCTCATAAAATATGATATCTCTCTCTATGAAATATATTTTCTACAATCACAATAATATAAAATTTTCTTTGAAACATATAATTTCTCTTTATTTAAAGCTATTAATTCCCCAAAAAGTAATACAAAATTTAACCCGCCTGTTTTCCTCAATACTCATAAATCTATTGTTTTATTATCCATCCACGACAAATTTCAATATGACTAGACTTGTATTTAATTATCATCCTCAATATAGGTCTTGACTTAATTTCAAATAATTATTTAATGAGCTCAGCTCTCATCATCAGTCCCACGTTGGTACGGCATGTTGTGTCACGTAATTTTTTTATATTTAAATAACGATTAGCCTCCCGCTTGGCATCAGTCGGTAGAGCATGAAATATTTTAATATAATTATAAAAATTAGGTCGTGGTTTTTAATAGGATACAGTCTCATAAAAATCTTTATAGGCCCAGATATGAGCTTCCACTATAATTCTGATAATTCATTAAAAAATAAATATATATATATATATATATATATATATATATATATATATATGGTACTTATCCTATAGTATTGAGGAATTAAAATAAATTGCACACCATAAACAATTTGATACATATATTAACAAATATTGCAAAAAATAGATCAGGGCAGAAAATATAAAGAGCGATAAAAAATATATAATATAAAAGTAGAACAATAATCGAAATCAGTAAAATATCACAGGCTAAATACTATTCTCTAAATTTATAGCACGAAACGTTACCATGTGCTTTTATTTTATAATCATATGCATCCTTTTGTATGTAGCTGCGATATAAGCTTGCTAATACTTGTCGACTTGGACAATTCCATTAAAAATAGTTTCCTTAAAATCAACTTGATAAATTGGCAACCAATAATCCAAATATATATATTAAATTCTATAGTATCTAATAGATTTCTTTGCAATGAATATATATATTATCTCAGGGTGCAAGATTCGGCACCTGACGGAATAAATAGAGCAATTCATCTAGTGAATCAGAGCTACAACAAACTATCGCAAATTATATTGCAGAAATTAAAGATCATATGAATATGTATTACTAGCCTAGATTTTATACTTCTTTGATTTATAGAACTTCTGATTTGTTTATTATTTGTTTATTTGTTTATACATGTCATAGGTCATTACAAGAAAAGCATGGACAATTGTCATACAAAAATCAGTCAATAAAAACATAACTTAATCTAGAAATACTAGTTCTTATTTCTAAACAATGCATTATATTAAGATGACAAAAGTAACTATGACTATGATGCACACTATTATAGATACCAGTAACACAAAAAACAAACATTTATAGATAAAAAATAGAATAGTAGAGTACGGTACTAAAATATAGTCAGTCTATCAGCCTCTTTCACATAGTAATTAATCTTGAAAATGTTGAAAGGAAGGCCTAGGATTTAATTTATGAGTGCCTGCCAACTATACGGACACTCCTCAATCAACCAGTCCTTAGTCATTCTTTTGAACAGGCCAAGTGATTGAGCCTCCTTTAACCGGGTTGGCAACGAATTAAAAACCTTTATACTTTTATGCTCCGTACTTTGTTCATAAAATGCTGTTCGGTGCTGATTAATTCTTACAACATTTCTTGATCTGGTGAAATGATCATGAATATCAGATCCTGTTGTCCAACTGTCATGTGACTTATAAGCGAAAATAGCCAGGTTGTAAATATAAAGAGCAGGAACTGTCATGATTCTTGATGACTTGAAAATGGACCGACAAGAAAATCTATGGGGCTTCCCAAATATGATCCTAACAGTTCTCTTCTGGGCTTTGAAAACCATCAGTGCATCTCTTGAAGCACCCCAAAGCAGTATGCCATATGAGAGTAGTGACTCAAAATACCCATGGTAGGCAGCAATCACAGCATCTCTTGCCAGAGCCCCAGATAATCTTGAGATAATGAAGGCTGCTGAATTGAGTTTTTTTATCAGTGATTCCACATGAACTGACCATGCCAAATTCCGGTCGACAGTCACTCCCAGGAACCCTGCCGAGGTAGAGGGCTGAACCTCCTCACCATCAATATCAAACTGAAAAGAGCCCAGCTGTGATCGCTGTATCTGGAATTCAATAAATGAGGTTTTCTTAATGTTTACCTCCAACAAGTTTGCCTTGCACCACTGAGCCACCTCACTAAGCACAGAGTCTGCAGTCAGCTGAAGTTCATCACTATTCCTAGCTGTTATTAGGAAATTTGAATCATCAGCAAAGAGAACTGATTTGGCATGATGTACATTTGCAGGGAGGTCATTAATGTAAATCAGAAACAGAAGGGGGCCCAAAATTGATCCCTGTGGGACCCCTCTCCCAACAGGACGAAGTTCAGACCTGAATTTACCATTAATGACAACACCATTATCGCCCTCTATTTCAACCATCTGGTTTCTGTTACTAAGATAAGACTCAATCACCGACAAGAAATTACCTCTAATTCCATAGTAATGAAGCTTCCTTAGGAGAATGCTGTGGTTCAGGCTGCCAAATGCCTTCTTCATATCAACGAAAAACCCCATGACCTTAACACCCTGATCCAATGATGAATAGATATCACTGATGAAACTCTCCAATGCATCTACGGTTGACATTCCAGCTCTAAAACCATATTGACACTCACTTAAAAGATTGTTATTCAGGAAGTGAGCCAGCAAGGGGTCATATATTGCTCTCTCCCATACCTTGGACAAAGAGGTCAAGTTAGCTATAGGTCGGTATTTATCCACTTCCTTCCGAGAGCCTTTTTTGAAAATTGGCTTTAGCTTAGATACCTTGAAGCAGGCGGGGAATGACCCAGAAGCACATGATCTGTTCAGAAGCTGAGTGACAGGACCACTGACACAATGGAAAAACTCATTTAGTATTTTTGAAGGAATTCCATCAGACCCACTGGACATTTTCATTTTTAGCTTCTTAGCAATAGATACAACCTCTTGCTCAGACCAAGTTGGCATCTCAGAGACAGCAGCATTACCAGGGTTAGAATTTACAAGTAAATCACAAAAAGAAGGACCGTCAAAAACCCCCAAACTGAGCCTATTATTCGATGAAACCACCCCAGCAAAGTAGTCATTGAATACTTCAGCAACTTCACAAAGTGATCCTACTGGGAGGCCATCAATCACAATTGGATACTCAGTACTCACCTTGATGGGAGTTTCCTTCCTGATTAGATTCCATACAGCCTTAGATTTGTTGTCAGCAGAAGCTATCAGTCTCTTGGAATATTCAGCCTTGAGAGATTTCACCTGATGAACAGGTAAAGGAACAACTATCTCCTGAGCAAAGTGATCGGACAGAGACAAGCTAATCACTCTTGACAATACAGCATCAATATATTTGACACTGATGAAACCATTATCCAACAGAGTGGAAGAGTGAGCTGTAACCCGAGTAGGCTCCCCAATCACATCCTGAAGACCATAGGCACAGAAGACTGACATCAACTCCTGCTTTGAGCTTGAGTTGCTGAGAAAGTCAACATTAAAGTCGCCAATCACAATAATTCCCTTGAATCTCTTAAAAGTTGGAGAAAGAAGATTGTCAAGCCTGTCAACAAATGTATCCATTGAGCTGTCAGGGGATCTATAAATACAGACTATTAGAAAATCACCCTCCACAGTCACAGCCTCTGCCTCAAAGTCTGACTCGCAAACCTCTGCTAAGCTGAATTCAGAGGTCAAAAATCCACATCTTGAATATATGGCCACACCACCGCCCTTTCGTAACTCTCTGTTGAAATAGCACACAAGATTAAAATTTTCAATATTAACACTTTCACTGCCATTCAACCACGTTTCAGAGAGACATAAGAGATCAACTCTACTTAGAGATTTGTTTTCCTGCATGTTTTGAATTTGCAGAGCCAACTCTGTGTTTTTATTACGAATACTTCGAACATTATAGTGCAGGACATTTAGAGTGACTGGGCCTGACATAGAATTAGGTGAGTGACCATGGTTGCTTCCAGCCTCAGCAAGACAGTCAATCAGATTTGTGCGATCTACAAATGTTTGCAATCGCTGGTTTAATCTAAAAAATTGATTGGTCTATAAGAGATCAAAACTGGAATTTCATGAGTAGCTACCACATCCTGATCAGTACGGTCAACCACTATAGAATCAGGTGTTGCTTCAATAGAGCAATGCACACTACCATTTTCGCCAATTCTCTCATCACATTGGAAAGGACCATCATCACTAGCACGTGAGCCACTACAGAAGGTGGCATCAACTGTCACAAAGGATTGTGTCATTGTATCATGAGCACGATAGCAGCTGTCAATTAGGTCACCGCTCACTGCCAGAGAATGAGGTGTGAGAGTATCTGGTCCAACATAATTATTTCTATCAGAGACTGAATTCTCAGTTACAATTCTGAAAATTCTCTTTGCAACCATGAACTTACCTCTCCTGTTCAAATGAAGACCGTGACTAGTGTGGAGACGTCTTTCAATGGACCATAAATCTAAAATTTTTACAGAGTGCAGTCTAGACAAACACCTTATGATTCGGTTTATAGCAGCTATAGATCTATTTTCAATGGAACTCTCAAAGAGATCGTAACGGTAGGGTATGGTTGATATTATCAGATTGTTGTGTCTGTAGGTCCCAATCACCTCAACTAGTTTAGCAACAAATCTCTCCTTATCAAGATCATTAAAACCGGAATGAATACTATTTGTGCCACTCAGAAGCACAATCCAATCATTTCGATTCAGACCTACAGTCTCATTAGGAGACAACATCCAGTTTGCAAGAGTCTCAAACTTCATCCCGGGGGCCACAGTGGGAACACAAGATATATCATACCCTCGAAGTAACCCAGTTAGAGGCTCTCTAATTCCCTTACCGTGGCTATCAGCCCAGATATGAATTTTTTGGCTCTCATAATAATTCATATCACTTACCTCTTCACTACAACATGATTTGGAAAGGCTTTTAATTTGACTTCTTGCTGAATTCATATTTTTTTGTATATCTGACAATAGTCTATTGCTAGAGTTCAATAGTGATTCAAGTTTGGAGATTCTGTGTACAAGCTTACATCTAATATCATCATAATCCATTTCATTGTCTTCACTAACCATGTTATTACTAGTTATTGCATTGTAGAAAGTATTCTTCTTAAGAAAACACTCATTAGCCTGAGTGGCCAATAGGGGAACATTATCTCTAAGAACAAACCCCTCAGCACTCTCAGTTTGAGTTCCAACATCCGTTGAAACTTTATCAGTGAGTTCCATAACTAGTTCCTCGTTCATGATTGATCGGTCAATGGCAGCATTCCATTGAATCCTCATTTGAGAATTAGCTTTACTAAATGCTTGGTTTTCGCTTAATAATCTCTCAACCAAGCTAAAGCATTTATTACACTCATATGGATTAGAATTAAGTGATGAATGAGTAGCTATAGTTGGGTCCATCATTACCTTCTGTATCAGAACCAACCATTTTGTTTGAGCAATTTTTATTAATTATGGGAGTAGAGCACGAACTGCCATTGAGAGAATTACTGACTGGAGGAGCATGGCTATGTAAGATTGAAAATCAACTGTTTCAGAAACATTTTTGTCAGTTTTTAGAGAGGATTTACAATTTTTATCTAAACAATGCCATTGAACCTCTCCAGCTGCCGTGTCAGATAATCTTCTAAAACTATAATTCTGGAATATTAATTTTGGGTTACCACGGTTTGTAACTCCAATTGTGAAATCTCTCATTTTTGAGGGGTATTTAATTTAACAAAATTGAAATGTAACAAATCACTACTAAAAAAATCAGTCAAGATAAGTAATCGACAATCAGGGAAGAATGAATAATAAATATGTAATTGAATGCAATAAAGAAAAGAAAATTTAAAAATTACAATAGGCCTATTGTTTAATTCAAATCCAATTCGCAAGTACCATTATTTGAATCATGTAATAATGAGAGAATGAATGTCCAAAAGTTAGATTGAAAAGTAAACTAAAATAGTCTAAATCTATGAACTAAGAACTAAATTGTCCAAATTTATTAAGTCAGTAAGGGCAATAGATCAATAAGGTCAGTGATGAGATAAATTAGGTATATTTATTGAGAGTTCAAAAGGGCTAGTTTATTTTTATTACGAATTAATTCGTTGCAGAAAACAAAGGTAAAGATTGTCACAAGTCGGTGACCGAATAAACAATGATTGTTTGCGAATCACTTCTGAGGCAGAAAGCTAATCGGCAGATAACAAGTGGGAGAGATAACAGCGAGCAGTCACGGCTACCGACGCTTCAGTAGTCAGTAGGGAGTCGCTCACCTGCAGCGATACTGTATCCGAGGAGCAGTCTCTTTCGTAATTCGGCACTAAGATGACTGTAAGAAGTTCGTTGATACTGGCGTATCTTTCAATACCAGAGGATTGTAGCACAAAGTCTTTCATGTACAGTGAGCATCCTCTCCGTTGTGGCAAGCTAGGAATTGCGGGAGGCAGAATTCCAAGAGAATTTTTGAATTGTCAGGTTGAATGCAATGCGATCAAAGTCCAAAATAAGCTTGAATGCAGCAATAATTGTAGAATTCTTACCAAGAAACTGAGGTTATGAAAAATGAAACAAGTTCCTGATAACTATTCCAACACAATTACTCACGGAGCCATGCACCCAGACAAGTCTCGCCTTTCAATAAATGACCCCAACTCATAATTCACAGGTATTTGTGCATATTAATTAATTAAATTGCAAAACTGTCAGACACACATTTCTCAGCCACCACTAGCAGCAATCAGAGTTGCCAACCTCCAATCCACTGATATGTGGATTTACTCGTTATTCTTCTAATAAAATACCTTTAATACTACATTTACTTGCGCAAGTATTTTTTACTAAATTCTTAATTTATAAGAAAACCCTTTCGACGAGCTAGCTTTGATTATTATATAATTTCGAAGCACTGAGGGCGCCCTGTCACTATTTCAATATTTCTCACTCACGTGTCGAAATTTTCTTATGAGCTGCTGATGTCGATCCAACTCCTGGTGGTCCTGGACTATGGTAGCCGGAGTCGTCTCTTCCAAGGGGTTACAAAATTATTTAAAAAATGAAAATGACTTTTGCTTTATAAGAGCATCACAAAGTCTTATAAGAAATTTAATAATTCAATCTAACTTTAAATTTTTACAAGTTATAGCAAGGTATTACGCTCTATAATATCTAGGGACCTCTCATGGTGGCATTTGGCAGGCGAGTGTTGGTTCTCCTTTCTCAATTTTACAATTCTCATTTCCGACTTCCAAATTTACATAAAATTTGAATATCCTAGTCCTCCGCCATTCAAGGTTCAAATAGACCGTACTAAAATATTAAATTATTACTTATGTTGTATGTTTAATAATTTCTTTGCCTTCGGGCCATATCCATAACATAGACTATACAACAATTTTATACAAATCCTAATTATTTGTAGAAATATATACAAATATTTTTGAATCGGCATACTATTGCCGTCTATCAATTGCCATTATGTGATTGGTGCATGCAAATTGTTTCAGTATTCATGCGCTTGGTAACCTCCTATTTCCTGGATACATTTAATTATTTTTATTAGGTTTTTTAAATATGCCCTCTACATGCTAGTTAATTTTCTATACGTTACTATTTGTTTCATGCATCATAATAGTTAGCCACGTGAGACCTTTTGTTCCTCAAATTGCATACCGTTTTGCCGCAATAAATTCCTGCCAAGGTGTTTGGTCAGATTCTACGTTGCATGGCTCGGTCGATCGTTAGGTCGCCGATCACTAAATGTTTATGCCTAACCTCAACCTTCAATATTCTATATAATATTATATATTAGCAAAAAATTATTTCAATTCCTCTTAGGCTGTTGTACAGTTTAGCCAGGACAATCTGATATTATCTAATCTCTATGTTATCTCTTTGGCGATATTAGCCAGTTACTTTACTTAGACCTATTAATATTTCAGCTAGGGATTTTTATTTATCTATCCAAATCGAGTATGTTACAATATCTATGATGCAAGTTATCTAACCATGTTCACTAACAGAACCAATATTTATATTTGTTTCATTGCTAATTATGATAAATCCTGAATTCGATAGAATTTCAGCTAGGGATTTTTATTTATCTATCCAAATCGAGTATGTTACAATATCTATGATGCAAGTTATCTAACCATGTTCACTAACAGAACCAATATTTATATTTGTTTCATTGCTAATTATGATAAATCCTGAATTCAATAGATTTGATATTCTATCAAAATTGACAATGTGTATAGGTTCTCACCGCAAAAATATATAATTATGCAATTCTTAGTTCTTGGGTTTTACTTTGGATTTTACTTTGTATTTCAGGTCGAGGTCTTATCAGGTCGAGATAAGGATGTTTTCAGTCTAACATTAAACAGTTGAGCTCCCCTTTTCAAGTTTATTTTCGTGGGTTTTCGTGAAAATTTTAAATCGAGGTTTGGCATATGTGTGAAGTAGTGTGTGAGGTATAACATATTACTGTCTCAGTCCTGAAAGTGAGCGGAGGAGATATATTTTGACACAAATAGTTTTTGATCAACTGGTTTAGTTTTATTGGAATGTCGCCACCTAAAACTCGTGCTACAGCCGGCTCGAAAGATAACAACTCCACAGTGCAGTCACCAGCCGGGCAGCAGCAGCAGCATAAGCAGAGCCAGCAGCAGCAACAACTGAATCAACAACAGAGAGCGCTGAGCAGCCGGTCTCACTCGGCATCGTCTTGTTCATCCTTGACTGACAGCGTCCTTCCCGTTGCCATGGAGACTCAGGGTCGTATGCGACAGGCATTGGAGGAACTGTTACTAAGTGATGATTTTCTTGATCGATTTGCGGCGCAACTCGAAGATCGTCTGCGGGAGGGCCTGTGTGCGTCGGTTTGCGCTGCTTTGGGGGGCAGGCTGGAGGCGGCTGAAAAGAAAGTGGACGAGCTCACACGTGATATCGAATTGCTGAACAACCGAATGATGCAGTTGCGATAATCGTTTGGATGGCATCAAACAGTACCAGAGAAGAAATAGCATAAGGATATCTGGTATACCTGAGATCGAGAATGAACAGTTGACGAGAACTACAGTCGTATCCCTGATAAATGAAAAACTTTCACTGAATCTGGTGGACGCTGATATCGACCGGTGTCACCGAGTGGGTCGAGCGCCGCCCGCGACTAGAGCTGATGGTGCACGGCCGCGACCGCGGCAAGTCATCGTTAAAATGGTCAGCTATCAGTGTCGCGAACTGATCATGAAAAATCGGCGAAGCCTCAAGAACACTGGAATTGCAATACATGAGGATTTAACTAGGATGAGACGTCAGTTTCTTAAGAGAATGGGTGATAGAGTGGGATGGAGGCAGGTCTGGTCTAGTGATGGTCGAGTCTTTTGGAAGCAGGATGGACAGATTCACTCACAAACTTTCGATAATCCTATTTATGAAGAAGGTACTTATTAATGGTAAATAGTAAAGCTTTACTTGAAACAATATTTTGGAAAAATATTTTTCATGTATTAACACTATTGTTTGAACATTTAAATCTGATTCAACTGTCTCATAGCATTGATTTTTCTGTTTGGTTTTGTTTCGTATAGCATCTCATGAATTATTGTTCTATAATTCTCATTGCTATTTTTCTTCTCAGTTTTGATTATATCTTCCTGAGTCGAATAGAATAGTGGAACATTGATTATAATTTTAAATTTACTCCCATTCAGACTTTCTATTCCTCTTCTCAAATTGGTTTGTGTTCTGAATTTGATAGATAATGGATTATGACAATTGTTGGAGAGCTTTTACATTATTGAGATTTGCTATTTCTTATTACTGATTTTCTCATTGAAGTTTATTATTGTTTTAGTTTTTGCTTTTCATAAGCTCTATCATTATCTTTTCATGTCAAGGTATATGGAGCTTCCTTCCTAACAAGTAGCCTAATGTTTCTTTATTATTTAAATATTCGATTTCATTTACATTTAAAATTCGTTAATGAATTTATTTTTATTTATTTCCTCTTAACAAGGAAGATTGTTTTTTTTTTCATTTTAGCTTTCTTCCTTATCATAATGTAACTTACTGTACTATTCTTTTTCCAATTGATTATTTCCTGCTACTGTTTTCTTGAGGATGACTGATTCTAATGTGTGAAGACGTATGTAGTTTCATACTAAATTTCGATTACTTGCTCTTTCTGGCAATTCAATTCACATAATATTATCACACAGAAAAGTTTTCCTTATATGCATAGACGCTACACTGTAGTCTGTTTGTGCTGATGACTGGATTTCATTGGTTATATCCCCATCAAATGAATTATCATATTATATTTATTGGGGAGTTCCATCTTGCGTTGGATCTGACTGTGTTTCGAAGGGTTATATTCTACTACGGCTTTCCACACATCGTGGCTTTTCTTCTTATTTTGATATCATCATTAAAAAAAATTTTTCTTACGTCTTCACTATAAATAACCATAAAAATTTTAACACTTTTTCACTAAACTTTCCATATGTCAGCTTTACATGAAGATGATGAACTTGTGGGATATTATAACACTGTTGAAATAGATGATTTTTTTTCCATTGAACCTCTTGAGCGAAATCATTATGAAGGGGGCTTAAATATTTTTCACACGAATATAAGGAGCATTAACAAGAATTTCGATGAATTAGTGCATTATATTGGTAATGTCAGTATTAAATTTCAGTTTGTTGCATTGTCGGAGACATGGATTTCGGAAGACTCACAGTTTAATTACAGTTTGCAAGGTTATAATGTAATACAAAAAAAAGTAAATTCTCTAAATGTGATGGGATATGTTTGTTCATTGACGAAAACATTAAAACAGAATTAATTGACTTAGTAATCGAAAAAGCAAACTACATCTGCATTTCATGTTTAATAAATAATGTTAAATATATTATAATTTCAATTTATCAATCACCAGCTCTGAATCTAAACGAATTTATTACAAGCTTAGATACTTGCCTGAATCAAATGAAAGATTTACATAATATAATTATAATAGGTGACATAAATCTCAATATCCTCGCAAATAATCATTTCGCTAACGAATACCTAAGTACACTACACATGAATGGTTTTAAATCTTATATCAACAAACCAACCAGAAGTATCAATGGAGCCGTATCCTGCATTGATCACATTTTTTTCAAAGAAGATAATAAAACTAAAAATGTTGTGACAGGTGTAATTTCAAAAACCAATATAACAGACCATTTCAGTATTTTTTTACATCTGAACGAAGTAAATGATAAGAAAACGAAACACGGTGAGCCATGGACTAGAGTCAAAATAGATTTTGATGGTCTTATGAAGGACTTACAGGGAGAAAACTGGGAAGATATATACAGAGCCGATTATATTGATATTATGGTAATCTTTTAGTTGACAAATTAAACTCTTTAACACAAAATAGAACAAAAACAATTCGCATGAGTAAAGATAAAAGACCTCTTAAAAAATGGATTACACCCGGTTTAGTAAACTGTATACGTGTTAGAGACAAAATGCATAAAATTATTAGAAAGCAACCAAATAATATCCAACTAAATAATAAATATAAGTCATATCGAAATATTCTAAATAATTTGATAAAACAAGCAAAAATCAATTACTTTAACAGAAAATTTGACGAATACAAAAATGATTCCAAGAAAACCTGGGAATGTATAAACGAACTTTTAAAAAGAATACCAAAACAATCAATCTGGATGCCGAAGTACTTAATAAATACTTTGCCGATGTAGGAAAAACTTTCGCTGGGAAAATTTCTGATGATATAAATAATATACCTATACCTAAATCCCAAAACAACTCATGTGAGAGAAGTATCTTTCTCCGCCCCACAAACACAATAGAGATACAAAAGATAATTGATAAATTGAAAAACAAAGCAACACCTGGAGCCGATAATTTCTCAGGATTGTATCTAAAACGAATATCAAGTTTTATTACCGAACCCCTGGAATTTATATTCAATAAATGTTTGAGCAATGGATACTTTCCTAGTAAATTTAAAGAAGAAAAATTATTCCTATACCTAAAACCGGCGATCCAAAAAAACCTGAAAATTACAGACCAATCAGCCTACTAAGTAATTTATCCAAAATACTAGAAAAGATTCTAAAATTGTGGTTAATGAGTTTTCTTGATAAGGAGAATATAATTTGTGATAACCAATATGGTTTCCAAGCCAAAAAGTCTACTAAAGATGCAGTAATTCACCTTTATAAAATTGTGTGCAACAACTTCAATAAAAATAAAAAAACTCTAGCTGTCTTTATGGACTTATCTAAGGCTTTTGACACTATCCCACACAATTTACTACTAGATAAGCTGAATAAATCTGGAATTAGAGGGTCCGTAAACAATTTATTTGCAAGCTACTTATCAAATAGAAAACAATATCTAACTTTAAATAGCCGAACTGACATTAAATTCACATCCGATTTTGGACTGCCTCAAGGATCAGTTCTATCACCGATTTTATTTCTAATCTATGTTAATGATATGCTCAACCTAAACCTTGGAAATTGTACTACATTGTCATTTGCTGATGATACAACACTCATTTTTAGTGGGAGTAGCTGGGAGGAAACGTTCAGTAACGCGAACAATAATTTAAAAATAGTTCAGAAATGGCTTAAGATCTTGTTCTCACCCTCAATACTGAAAAAACAAAATACATAACCTTTTCACCTAATATTACCGGACAAACACCAATAACTATGAATTTGAATATGAATGCAAACTGTATAAACATGGTAAATGAGGGACAGGAGATAAAAACACTGGAAAGAGTACAAACTATGAAATACTTAGGAATAGTAGTTGACCAGCACCTTAAGTGGAACAAACACATAGAATATTTATGCTCGAAGTTAAAGTATTTGATCCATATCTTCTACAAAATAAATAGAATAAGAAATATAGATATCACTAGGAAAATTTATTTCGCATATGCACATTCATTATTCCAATATATTATAGAGGTGTGGGGTGCTGCTTTCGATTCTCATGTAAAAAAGCTTTTTATCTTACAAAAGCACATGATTAGAGCGGCCCTGGGAAGACCTCGAACTTACTCAAGTAGAGAAATTTTCCTAGAATTAAAGGTTCCAACTCTAAGACAGACTTACATTAAAAGTGTAATTCTGTACTTGAATATACATAACCATTTATTTACCACTCACACAACTCCCTACAAAATTCGAGCAAATAACACAAATAGATTTAATATACACTTCACAAAACTCACTATATGCAGACATCAACTTCCGTACTATTGTAATTACTTAATCAACAAAATACCAATAGGCTTTGTCTACAGAAATATAACCAAATCATTACTCTCAGATATACAGATTTGGGTTGATAGGAACATTTTCTTTAGGCTGACTTAGACCTGTAAACTAAGTTTTGTTTCAGTTGGACGACCGTGACCATGTCTCTGATTTTGCTTTTTTGTCATATTCATAATGATCGAATAGCTTGGATCTTCATCATCTCTTTTGTTGCCTTTCTCAGTACCGAGAAATCTTCTGTCACCATTTATTTCCATCTAACAATCTTTCACATCTGCATCTATTGCTGATTTTCTCCCTTTTCATTTTTTCTTCTTTCGTTCGCCTTTTCTTTTAATCTATTAAGCGTTAGCCTACATGGAAAGTTATAGTTTTCTTTCTCTTCAATATCTTTCTTCTCTGACCTTGCTTACTGATAGGATTTTTCTTTCGTATTATTATTATCTTTCATATATATAAATAGATATATTATACGTATTATTATTTTATTTTAGGCTACTTCTTGTACTGTTACTCATTCCCCACACACAGATCCGTCTATGTGTGGAAAATATTCACAAATCTGTTTTTAGATATGTTGTCTATGTATCTTGTGCTTTGTATTGTGAATTGAAATTGAATTGAATAAATTGAATAAAATTGAATTGATAAATTGAATTTTTTGTATTTTATTTTCATTCTTTATTTTTTTCTTTGGATTTCACTTTTCTCCTCCTCATTGTACTATCTTCCATCCTGCTCCTTCTCCTCATCCTCTTACACCTCATATTCTTCCACTGTTTTCTCTTCCTCCTTCTTCTCATCCACATCTTACTCCTTTCCTATAGTCTCCTCATCTTCTTATTGGTCCTCTAACTCTTCCTCCTCCTCCTCCTCCTCCTTTCCTTGTACCTCCTCTTCCTTTCTCACCACATCCCCTTCTCCCTCTACATCATCCTCCTCCACCTCCTCCTTCTACTCCTCCTCCTCCTCTTTTGCCTCTCCTTGACCTTTTCCATTCTTCTCATGTTCTCTTTCCGGCCTTTTCTCCTGACTTACATAAATATCCTTATCTACTAAATTTACTTATTTTTGTCTTGACTCTACTCACAACACTGGAGTGAATATTCATGTGCTTGTTTGTATTTCAGGTGGTAGAATAGCCGAAGTAGTATTAGTAAGGTTGGAGGATTCGTTTGAAGGCTGCAATCAACAGAAGTTATGTCCATACCAGGTAAGAGAAGTTTGTCTGTTTGAAAGTCATTTCCATTTGCTTATAGGAGTGATCCGTGGTCTAGTGGATAGAGTGCTTGCTTAACAGCACAGAGATCTCGGGTTCAAACCCTCTGATAACCAAAAGTTTTTTAACCAGATCACTCCTGTGTTATCGGATGGGCACGTTAAACTGTCGGTCCCGGCTGAAGTATGACAGTCATAAGGCCCATTGACGGCTTAAATTATATATTCAGGCGGTGGGACCTTCCCGCAAGGGACTCCCCACTAACAAAAGCCATACGAATTTACTTTACTTTATTTGCTCATAAACTGTGTTCGAGATTATTTGTAAGTTCTTGCTGTCTAGTAGAATCTTGTTAACTGTTGTGTACCTTACACATTTTCACTGTGGGCTTCCAACAATACTTTTGACTTCTGTGTCTTTCGATTGTGTTGTTTTACATTCTATAGTTAACAGTTTTTGAATGATCTGTTCAATTATTTCAACTCGAGTCTTTCATGTCTAAATAAGTCATAGTGAAAACATGTTTTCCACACAATATATCCATATTTTATTCATTCAGGAGCAGGTGTTACCTGTGCTCTGCAAGAGTTTTGAAAGCACAAATGGATCGAATCTAGTTGTATAGTTACTTGCTATTGAAAATATCAACACTTGTAATATTCTATAATATACTCTTTGAGCTTTTTATCCTTTGTAGGAATTGTATTACAAATTAAATAAATTTGTTCTATTGTCAAGATTATCATCAATTGATCAATAAAAATGGAAAAAGGCCCACAATCATCCTCAGTAAATTAAGAATCCTTATGCAAAATTGGAGTTAACCAGTTTAGTGATGTCTGAATTTCTGTTTTATAAATTATTCAAAAACGGGGTGACAGTTGTAAGGAAACAGTTCAGAAAAGGACGTCTCACTAAGCTAATAACCAGTAGTTTGAATAGGCCGCCAAAGGCTGTATGTCCAGTCAGCTTGATGATGTCACAGATCCATTCAAAATGATCAATTGGAAAATAATAATAGTATTAGTTAATATAAAGACAACTTGTGAATTCAATAGGCTAGTAAAATAATGAATATTATAATCGCCAAAAATGGAATGATTAATTCATAAAATAGTTATATTCTCCTTGGGTTGGTAATATAGACAAAGTCCAGATGAGATTTAACAATAAAATTGATAAGGTAGGAATGTGCACTTAGCTGTAACACAGTTGTCTCTGAGGGGGGCGTATCTCCTCGTGACCTCACTCAATCAAGTCTACACTGATACTAAAACAAAATGTTTGAGGAAATATCTGAATTAAAAAATTTGTTTACAACATTTCACTACAACAATACATCATAACTTCATCTTCAATTTTAATTAATTTATCTATAGACAAATTGTGTGGACGGTAATAGCACAAATAGTCTCTCGCACGTGCCAAGGTTATAGATAGAGAGAAATGGTGATTCGCCTCCTATGTGTTTCTCTCTCTCACACAAGCAGCAGACTGGCTTGCACCCAACTCGGGCCCCTGGCACGTTGCCGCTTTTCCTCTATTGCAAAAGCCATGTGTGTGTGATGAGAGAACTCGGCGAAGCTTGAGTATGTTCCTTTTTAATCCGTCATTCGTATACTGCCAGATGTAAGTGAAACCATATGCCTCTCACCGCGTAGCGATCTCTGCATTACGAATGACGAGTAAAGGAGAGAATAGAAATCATGCCGTTCTCCACTTTGATCGAACGTCACTAACTTAATCTAAAAGAAAAATGGAATTTTCTATTAATTTGGAATAATACTTTCAAATCGAATTCACCTATTCAGATCATCTATTTGAAATGCATTTTCAAAATGCATTTCAAATAGTTGATGTGAAAAAGTCAAACACAATAATATTGAAAGTCATACAGATAAGAATGAATGGAATGCCAATCCAGCCAGATGGCCCCATGTGTTATCTCCTATTCTCAAATCACCATATTTCTAAATTCCTTTTTGCTATTATCAACAAGGAAGGCGGGCGGCCTTGTCAAGGTCGGGGGGGCGTTGGCCGGCCTTGACTGAGTGAGCGACCGGCTGATGTTTTCAGCTCAGGGGCATGCTTGTGCGTGCGTGCATACATCAAGCTATAAAAACACATTTTAATTTCTTATCACTCAATGCAACTTGCATAGTGTGGAGAGTGAGTGATTTGAGTGCTCAACACATATACTAGTGTGTGTGTGAACTGATAGGTGAGAATTGAGAAAAATTTTTATAGAATAACAAACTATTTTTTTAATGTTATTGATATTATAGATATTGGATACATATAACAAGTAAATTATAAATATGATACATAGAATTATAGATATTGGATACATATAACAAGTAAATTATAAATATGATACATAGAATTATAGATATTGGATACATATAACAAGTAAATTATAAATATGATACATGTTTTGCATATATATATGTTAATGCTAGATGGGCCCAAGATTATTAACAATCTTTATGTCGGACCACCTAGGATTAACATGTTTGACTAAAAGGCAAGATTTTGTGCAGTTCTTTTTGAACTTCTCAACATCGTTCGAGGATACAATTTCGGAAAACCGTTCCGGAAGATAAACCTCAGTCGACCTCATTCCGGGAGTGTATAGTTTTAAGATGATGCGACGTCCATGTTGGTTGGACGCCTCCCGGACATCCACGATGGGGTATGGTAACCCCTCCTCCAATTCCCGCAGAGGCGTCCAGGGCTTTTCACATCTAGAATTTATGATCCGAATGAAGTCGTCTGTCTTCCTGTCCAATTCATCCTCCTCCTCCCCCTCCTCCGTCTCCCGTAACAGAGACATTATTGAGCTGTCTTGCGACTCCTGTAGCTGCACTCGTTTCTGTTGAAAAATATTTCATTAGACTCTTATTTGTTTCAGGTTTGAAATCATACAAGAGAGAGAGAGAGAGATCTAGCTCAACAGATTCACTACTCAAAACTGTGAGTAATAACTCGGAAATTCTCTGACATAACTCTCAATTATCGAAAAAAAATTTTCAGTTCATTACAATCAACATATGATTGGATTTTTCATATAAGTAATAAGTAATTTGTCATGAAAGTTATTGCAGAATAATATGATTGGATTTATAATAACAATATTATTCGAATTTCACGTTTCATTACTCATGCAAATTTTTAACAATTTTTGTTTCACACAAACAGTTTATGCATATGATTGGATTTTTCATATAAGTAATAAGTAATTTGTCATCAAAGTTATTGCAGAAAACATACAGTTTATGCATATGATTGGATTTTTCATAATTCAAATATCAATATATATATTATTTGAATTTCACTTCATTACATGCACATTTTTAACAATTTTGTTCCACACACAAACAACATATGATTTGATTTTTCATATATATATGTAATCAGTATGTAATAACTCGGAAATTCTCATAACTCACAATTATCATGCAACATACTTAGTAAATGTGTATATCAAACATCTTGTGAAAATTTATCTGTGTTCAGATTGTTTTGAAATAGCATAATACGTACAAGCTCAGTCTTGAGACTTTGCTCACAGTAATTTCATATTTATTCAAATAAACATAGAGACTTGTAGTAATGTGCACAAAAGATTTTATCGAAATGGACGAAATCTTTTGTGCACATTACAATAATAATATTTTTGTATGCTAACCTTCGATTGAGTGAGGACGTTGGAGGGCTCCTCATCGTCGTCGTCGACAAACAACCTCCGCTTAACTGACTGCTTGGGGGCGGCGGTGGCGGCGGCAGGCACTGATGTTAGCGTCGCTCGGCGCGGCGCCCAAGTAGCTTGCGGGAGAGGGCTGCTGTCTGGGATGATGATGGAGGAATCCTCCTCATCCTCCTCCCCTTCAAAGATCCCTTGTTTCTTCAAGGGATCTGAGGAGGAGGAGGAGGAGGAGGTGGCAGCAGCAGAGGTGGAGGCAACAGCCGAGGTAGCAGCCGTGCTGCGGCGCTTCTGCTGCTGTTGCTTCTGCTGCTCCCAGAAGTTCATCTTCCTCTCCGGAGGCGGGCTGTCTGGTAATAAGAATGTTGTGGAGGATGAGGAAGCACTTGATGAGTCCATCTCCGCGTTACGAATGACGATTTTTCAGAAACAATAGTTAATACTCAAGCGTATAGCTCTAACGTGAATGATGATTTTCCTCTGAGAAAAGTGATTGTATAGCAAGTCGTTTCTCTGTCTGTTGCAGGCTTGTACGAGTGAGATAGAAACACATAGGAGGCGTGTCACAATTGGCGAACACTGCCAATACTCCCCAGAGGTTTAGCACGAGGTCAACGCTAACATTTGATTGTAAGTAAAAATTTTTGTTACATTCTCATATTTTTGTGAAATAACACTAAATTGATTTTTATAATATATATTTGGTTACAGTTATTAAATATTTCATTGTTTTTTTTTTCACAGCATTTTCTCACCTCACAACTCGGGGTTTCCTCGGTCTCATAAGCAGTTGTGCTCTCGTGAGGGAAACTTACCTGCATCAAGAAAATCATAGGCGAGGAGCTACCTGAGTTGAGACGATACCTGAACCGAGTCGAGGAGCTAACTGAGCTGAGAGAAGCATATCCGATTATTTCATTTCGTCATCATCATCAACACATGTATGTTCATTTTTACTTAAATTTTCCTCTTCTCCGAGGACAATATTGTTCTCCATGTTAGATCCTTCAACATGGAAGTGAGAGGACCTCATTTTTCAAACATGAATCTTATCTTGTCAGTGTTTTCTATCATCAATGAGATAACGCATTTTAATATTCAACCAACCAGTAGCAAAGTTGATGCATTTCATTTATTTACAATATTGCACACATACACTTATATGTTTTGATCTTTCTTTGTCAATCCTGTTCTAAGCCTGTCTCATCTGCAGAATCTCGTAAAAAATTCCAGATAAGTTGATTTAATTGTTCTTCTGTTAAATGAGCATTGTTTTCTATTATAACCTTCTTAATTCTATTGATAGACTGTTTAAGGATTGCACACTCACATCTCCATGAATCGGGGATATCGCCATTCCACCAGAATTTATCATATGATGTACCATATAAATCACAAACAAGAATATGATTATAGTTATCACTATGCCAAACTCCTAATTTTTCATAGTCTCTCACAAATGTTAGATATTGTAGATTTGTCCATCCTTTTTCTGCTAATCGCTGCAATATATCTAGGTGCATGTCCAAGAGTTCACTTAATTTATATTGATATCTCATTTTTTCTAAAGGAACAGAATGGTATTCACTTAATTGATTAAAATGTCTATCTATAATGAATTGAACGCACAAATCTGAAGACTTAAACTCAGACTCCACCGATGCCGCACCAAACACATTATCCATCTCAGTACAGTAGCTTGATGTTGTATCAGCAAAGACAAGATCACTACTAACAGATTACCTTGCTCTAGCTTATTATTATTATTATTATTATGAAAAGCACACTCTAGCGATAATTTATTGTACTTTATAGTACTCTACTTATATATATTTGGTTACAGTTATTAAATATTTCATTGTTTTCACAGCATTTTCTCACCTCTCAACTCGAGGAGTCAAAGGCAGTATCTACACCTGAGAGGAATCAATCATACCATAGGCCGCTATCTACACCTGTACCATAGCCCGCTATCTACACCTGTACCATAGGTCATTATCTACACCTCTACACTCGAGGAGATTCATGCAGCATCAAGCAGTACATGTAAGTACATTTTTACTTCGATTTTATCCTCTGAGGAGGAAAATTGTGCTCCGAGGACATTTTTTCTCCTCGGAGCACAGTTTTTCTAAAAAACCTTCTACAATATACTGCATGCATGCGATTTTACTTCATCTTTATGATACGGTATATCCGGAACATCCAAGCCCCGCTCTTCTTTCTCACACTCTTCATATAAACAAAACGGTAAATGTATTACTTTTTCAAATGGATTTTCGATAATATATTTGCAATAGACACATTGCAGATAGAATGGATTTTTATGTAAGAAATAACCATTTCTCGCAAAATACTCTGCTTTATTGGATAATGATTTACAAAAGTCACAATGTAGATGTTGATGCTTTTCAAAATACTCTCCTTGAACGGATGAATCTTCTACACAATTAAAAGTTGAATATCTTTCTTCATATTCTCGTAGAATATTATTATCGTAATTCTCCTCTTCAATTGTTATATTTCCTTTCCTTCTACAGTTCGGGCTGTACCTTGCATGTTCTATTGCTGGTATGTCACTTTCTTCCCATTTTCCCAAATAAATTGAACAAAATACACATCGCACAATGTCTGGTGCAGATGATAATATAAATCCCTCTTTCGCCATGTTTTCCGCGGACAAATGTGGAGAAGATTTCAACCATCTTTTATCAAAAGATAATAATCTCAATCTTTCATGCAACATTATCTGTCCTTGTGATAACATCGTGAATGCTAATTCACAACTGATTGTGAATTGTACTCCTTTACACACACACACTATTGCCTATGCCATCCTGATCAGTATTCTTTTGTTTTTTCAGTATCATGCCGAGGGAACGCAGACTTCGTGGCATCAATTCAAGCGCAGTCCGCCATCGCATCACCCTCGATGACGAGCTTGGGGAAATTGACATTGAGAATGTGCTTGAGAGGTCGAAAACTCGAGTTTTCGAGATAATTAGGGAGCATGCGGCACGGTATGATGGAAATGTAAAGTGGTTCATAGTTTTAAATGTTTTATTGTATAGATTAGTGGTATTGGATGACAAGGTTGATGAGTCTGTTTCATCTCTAATAAATCTACATAGTTACTCCAACATAGCGCTAAACGTGCTTGAGAACTATGATGACTTCAATGAACATTTCATGTTAGCTGTGAGAAAAATCCTCATGTCTTTCGAAAATTTCGTAAGACATGGGAGCGGATGGGTGTTGAAGAAAATTGATTCGCTGGATGTAAATGTGATTAAATTTAATCCAATATACACATCCAGTTTCATTCAAACACCCCAGTTTTTGAAAAACAAAAATTGTATTATAAATGTCAAAAATCTCTCTGACGAAAAATGCTTTTTATGGTCAGTGCTCGCGTATTTCCATCAGAAGCCAAGGAACTCGAACTTGACTGTAAAGTATTTGAGCAAGTTTGCTCACACACTTAATATGCGAGGTGTAAATTTCCCGGTGACGACACGCGATATTAAGAAATTTGAAATACTCAATCCAGACATTGCAATTCACGTCATCGCGTATGACAACAAAAAGTTTTTCCCCTACCGTACAAGCATTTTCCGCACTCGTAAACACCAAATTAATCTTTTAATGTTGAAAGGTGATGCAGGAAAAACTCATTTCTGTTTAGTAAATACCGCGAACGGGAAAAACGGGCTATCTCATCTTCTCTCCCACCTTTCAAAATCCCACGGTCAAGTACATGTTTGTAATTTCTGTTTTCACCGGTTCACATCAGACAAAACTCGAAATGTAGACGGTAAAGCAAATTTGTTGAAACATGTGGAACTTTGTTCCAAGTTTGAATCTCAGCGCGTTTCATATCCCAAACGTGGAGAGACAATTAAATTCAAGAAACTAGGCGCGACGTTGAAGAAAAAGTACACCATTTACGCGGATTTAGAAACATACGTTGTGAATATTGATAATGATGATGATGATGTTGATGATGACGAATCCGATTCCGATGAAATTACTCGTAGTTACACAAAGAAAACGGCGCGGCATATTCCTTGCGGGTATTGTTTCGTTGTTATAGATGTAAACGGAGAAATTGCATACGGACCTGTACTCCATAGATCGAGTAGTTTAGACGAAAAAATCATGGAGAAATTTCTTCAGGAAATTACAGATCTTGGCGAAATTTTGTATGAGGATATGAAACGTGAAATTCCGATGCAACATTTGTCCGAAAGTGAAGAGCGCGAATTTCAAAATTCAGTAAACTGCGGGCTTTGTGCTGAACCGTTCTCAGAAACCAATATTAAATGTCGACACCATGCACATGAAACCGGTAATTACTTGTGTGCTGCACACGTTTCTTGCAATTTAACAGCACGTACTCCAAAAGTACATTTCGTGTTATTTCCATAATTTCTCCGGTTTTGATTCACATTTTATTCTGAAAGCGCTCGGTAAATGTAAAAAAGAAATATCCTGCATCGCGAATACGTCAGAGAGATTTTTGTCACTTTCGGTAGGCAAAATTAAATTTCTAGATTCCTACAAGTTTATGAACGAATCCTTGGAAGTATTGGTGCGTAATTTGGTAGAAAGTACAGACATGGAAAAGAAGTTCGAGCGATTATTTTCGGTGTTTCATGATCCACCTCGCGAACACAGACAGCTTCTGTTAAAAAAAGGAGTATACCCGTATTCCTACATGAGTTGTCCCGAAAAATTCGCGGAAACGTCACTTCCTCCAATAGAATGTTTTCATAATGATTTAACGGACACACCTCTGACACGCGAAGAATATCAACATGCACAAAGAGTGTTCTCGACATTCAATCTGAAAAATTTGGGTGAATATCATGATTTTTATTTATGTTTAGACGTAATGTTATTAGCAACAGTTTTTGATTCTATGAGGTCTACGCTTTTTACCTCATACGGGCTTGATGTTACTTATTTTATTTCCCTCGCGGACTTCACCTGGAATTGCATGTTGAAATACACTAAAGTCGAACTGCAATTACTTACAGATCTGGACATGCATCTCTTGTTCGAAGCGGGAATGAGAGGCGGGGTCTCATTTATCGGTAAACGTTATTGTGAGGCGAATAACAAACATCTACCTGAGACATACGATCCCTCAAAACCATCTAATTATCTCCTTTACGTTGATGCTAATCCTCTTTATGCGGATTCTATGAGCAGACCCCTCCCTTTTGGGAATTTCAAATTCCTCACAGAGGAAGAAATTTCCAAACTTGATTTCGCGAATTTGGACAGCAATTCAGGAACTGGTTACGTAATTGAATGTGATCTCGAGTACCCGAAAGATTTACACGATAAGCATGCCAGCTTCCCTCTCGCGCCGCTACACTTAACTCCACCGCGGGAATTGCTGTCCGAGTATCAGACAAATGAGAACGGTCAGGGAGTGACCAGAAAACTCATGAACACACTTTTTAACCGTGAAAAGTACATTGTACACTATGTCAATTTAAAACTCTACCTTCAGCTCGGTTTGAAATTAATGAAAGTACATCGTGTAATAAGCTTTTCCCAATCTCCCTGGCTGAAAAGCTACATCGACTTCAATATCAAAAATAGACAGGCCGCGAAAAATAAATTTGAGGTATCTTTCTTTAAGGCATGTTGTAATCTTTGTTTTGGTAAGACTATACAATCAGTTCGGAAACATATGAATGTTAAAATTATTACAGACGAAAAACGATTAGACAAGTACATTTCAAATCCGTTATGCAAACGCTGGCAAATAATTAGTCCGGACGTGATCGCGGTTTTCTCTCGTAAATTGGAACTTACAATGAACAAACCTGTCTATTCCGGCTTCACTGTACTGGAATTAAGCAAATTCCATATGTACGAATTCTTTTATTGCAAGTTGCAAAAAATCGTACCCTGGAACCGCGTAGAACTCTGTATGACCGATACCGACAGTTTTCTTTTAAATGTAAAAGTAGAGGATGTGTATCAGTTGATTAAAGATAATTTGAACCTATTCGATACTTCAAACTATCCACCTGCCCACCCTTGCTTTTCCATGGAGAGAAATAAAGTTGTAGGTAAGTTTAAGGATGAAACGGGCTCAAGGCCGATCTCTAAATTTATAGGTCTTAGATCGAAACTTTACAGCTTTTTAGTTTGTAATGAGAATGATGACGAGGTTGTAAATAAATGCGTAGCAAAAGGAGTAAAGTCAGCGGTTAAATGTAGAAAACTTAATTTTAATTTGTATAAGAAATCATTGTTTGAACGTAGTGTACATGTAGAAAAATTTAGTATGTTAAGATCCTATAACCATAGTATGTTTCAGGTCGAATGTGCTAAGGTCTGTTTGAGTCCTTATGACGATAAAAGATACATTGAAGAAAATGGTCTGAATACTCTGCCTTTCGGTCATTATACCCTCAACACTTCAACTGATTGATCAGTATGTGTCGTGACAATCATCCAACACCACTAATTTGATTTGTCTGTTGTAAATATCATGAATATTATTAGATCTAAGCTAGCTTTAGAGCTTCATAGCGTGCCGCGTGTGAACTATCCCACTCGCAAGTATGAACTGAAAAGTGAAAAAGATCTCCTTCAAGCAGACCTTATTGAAATGATAAGTTTATCACGTTTTAATAAGGGTTATAAATATATCTTAGTTGTTATTAATTGTTTTACAAAATTTGCATATTGTGTACCATTAAAAGACAAGACAAGTCAATCTGTATTTAACGCTCTCCAACCAATTATTTCTAAAAATAAGGGCGTTAAGCTGTTTCAAACAGATCAGGGAACAGAATTCTTCAATTCAAAAGTTAAAGCATTATTAGATAAATATAGTATTAAACATTACCATGTTTTTAGTGACAAAAAAGCATCTATAGTTGAACGGCTGATTAGAACACTGAAATCGAAAATTTATAGATATTTAACTGAGCACGGAACAAAAAACTGGTTAACCAATCTAGACAGTTTGGTTCAAAATTATAATGCTACAGTGCACAGTTCAATTAGAATGAAACCTAAAGATGTTCGCAGGAAAGATCGTACACATGTTTTATCGTCATTGAATTCTGCATTCAATAGACGATATAAATTGAAAAATTCAAAACCAAAATTTAAGCTAGGCGATATCGTGCGAATCTCGAAGAAACGATTATTTTTCGATAAATCTTATAACATAAACTGGAGCGCAGAGTATTTTGTGATTCACTCCATTTTCCCTTCCAAACCTATAACCTACTCACTGAGAGATCTAAACGGTGAAGTAATTAGTGGCCGGTTTTATGCAGAAGAAATTAAAAAAACGCAATTAAACGAAACGGAGAGACAAGTGTATTTGATTGAAAAAATATTAAAACGTGATAAAAAAGGATTGTTAGTGAAATGGATTGGATTTTCTAAACCTAGCTATATTAGTAAAGATCAATTATTAGATGAAAAATAATCTTTTGTACTCAATTGTAAATAACATGTACATTTATTGTAAATAATCTATTGAACATTTATTGTAAATATCATGATGTACATTTGTTGAAAATATATTAGAAGTATTATTTGTCATCATCAAACATTGGTTCTCATTTCGTAATATAAGAATCTTTTGAACATCCATAATCTGTCTGATGATGAGGAGGAGAGGAGGTGGAGAGTGTTGGCCTGCATTCCAATCTCTGGGAAACGCCTCTCTATACATGTAGCGTCATCATGCCCTCGGTCATTGTTCTAAATACCAGTGGCTTTGTTCTAACTATTGTAAAAATTTTCAGTACCTTATCAGATCACGTTCTGTACGTTTGTAATCATGAGCCAATTACCAATTGTTAACTTTGATAACTTAATTACAAATAAAGAAAAGCCCTCATTTTGTAAAAATGGAGATCTACTACCTCACAATGCACGAATGTTAATTATATCTCCCAGTGCTGGGGGAAAAACAAATCTCTTATTTAATTTAGTATTTGCTGAAAATGGTTTAAAATTTAAGCACATTTACTTATTTAGCAAAAGTTTATATCAACCAAAATATATTTTTTTAAATAAGGTATTTGCAGGTTTGAAAAATATCGGTTTTCACATGAAAGATGATGTGAGCCAAATTCCACATCCTAACCGAATCCCAGAATATAGCTTAGTTATATTTGATGATTTGCAACTTTCCCATGTCCCACAGATAAGAGAATTTTTTACTATGGGTCGTCACCGTAATATTGACACTGCATATTTAATTCAGAGTTATGGTGCCACACAGAAACATTTCACTAGAGATAACGCAAATATGATAATTATTTTTAAGATGGATTTATTGAGTCTCAAATTAATTCACAGAGATCATGTTGGAGGAGATATGTCTTATAAAGATTTCAGTAAACTTTGTCATACAGTTTGGAATCGTAAACCGCATAATTTTCTTACAATTTTAAAAGAATGTAATATAAAGGAAGGAAAATATCGGGATTCACTGGACACGATTCTTTCCGTTCAGTAGAGATTAATTCTTTGTACAGTCATGTTGTCTAAAACACATATGAGGAGGAGGAAGAGGAGAGGAAATAGCATAGTAAATAACAAGAAGGAGAGTTTAATAGAAAAGATTAAGAAATTGAGAAAGGTGATCAGTGACAAGCATAAAAGCTTAGTCAATTTTGAAAAACGAACGGAGGAATTCAATAGGAAAACTCTTTCGCCATTAATAGAACCTATAATTGAATTGGGAAAAACCAAATCTAGTTTGCACTCTAATCATGATTTTACACCTAAAAAGGAAGAAGTAAAAGAGGAACAAGAGAGTATGGATATTGATGATAATGAGGAGGGGGATGAAGAGAGTTATGAGAGTTCAACAGACAATTTTTTAAGCTCGACTAAATTTGAAAACAGTTTACTTGGTTCTAGCAGAAACGATGATGTGCTGTCACAATATCTAAAAACGTTTCATGCGGAAAAATTGAATAATTCAATCAGTTATGGAATTTCATATAATTCTAAAGATGACGTGTATTATATTGGAAATCAGCAAGTAATATTCGATAACGGTTATATAGATATTAATAATGAAAGATTCCGTTTAACACATGGTCTACTTGAGTTATTATTCAGTGCGAGACCAAACTCAAATCTTTATAATCAGAGAGATCTGGATAAGTATAAAAAAATCTTAACACTTACAGGCATACATTTAGATCGAAGAGGCTATGTTAAACGAAATCAGGGAATTAAATCGCAAATGATTCAAAAGTTATTTCCCAGTAAAAAACTTAGTAAAAAGAAGGGTTGGGGTTTATTGAAATTTGCAAAAAATAATTCTCATGATAGAATTTATCAATACTTTGATAATTTTGACGAATTAGTGGAAAGATTAAATTTACTCTATTCCTCAAAAGCTAGTGGCAACACCGGGCATGATGTGGAGATCGCGTCTATAATTGAAGAGCTAAAAGAAGCAAAATTAATTGTTTAGTGTTACGATGACTCTACATCGATTCGGACGAATTGATACGCCTAGTGCTAGCGGACCTGTTGCTAATCTTACGTGTGATATTGACTCGATAACACAGAAGATAATCGAATCGATAAATCAACAAGGAATCAGCGAAGCTGTGAAATTTTATTTAGATTCGCAAATAACCAAACTCGTTTCGGAAAATACAAAGAATATTGGAGTGAGCATAATTGAAAGAGAACATATTCTAAGTACATTACAAAATTTCAGTGCTAATATCGATAAAGCTATTGCAGAGAGAACTCTAAATTTAGAATCCGCTCTAGGAGAAGTGAAAACTTTAACAGACAGCTTTTCATCTCAGTTGCTCAGTATTAACAACGATAAAGTTGATAAAGCTTATTTAGATGAGAAATTAAAAGCCATATCGGATAAAATTAAGAATTTGGAGGTGCTGGACAGAAACTATCTCAATACTAAATTAAAACAACTTAGTACAGAAATTTTTACTAAAGTAAATGAAACACATCCATCGTTAATTGATAAGCAATATTTAGAATCTGCTTTGCAGAAATTGACTAGTTCTTCATTAACAAAGGAAGAGTTTGAAAAACGATTATCTGAAATGGCGAGTGCAATAAAAGCTAATATTATGGAGGGTATTGAACAATTCATTACAAAAGATGCTATTGCTATTCTAATTAAGCAAATTGCGGAAAAGTACGCAACTAAAAATGATATAGGAGATTTTATTAAGAAAAACGAGATGGGAGTAGCTGTGAAAAGCGTTCGTGATGAAATAGCTGAGGCAATTAAAAATTCGGAAGAGGGTGCTGTCATGAGACTGCAATGTTCGGCTCCATTCATTGACTATCTAAATTTATTCATACACAGAGTGGCCCTGGACATCGTATCCAAATACGCCCAGGTTTCTTTTCACATGAACTGGATTGAGGCCAAACAACATAACCTTACAGAAAATCAGGTAGTGCAAATTATTACAGAAAAAATGGATTTAGCCAAATATAAAGACTTTATATTGGGGCCGAAAACATAAAATCTTGTAAACAGTTGTGTGAGAGAGAGTGAACGATATGTTGTTTTAAATTTCAGTCTAGACATTTTTGACTATGATTGATTGTGGTGTGAATTCATTTCCAACTCGATTGAAAATTAAACCAATTCAATTCAAGTTGATGTATTGATTAATTAACCTCAGTTAATGTTCAACCATTGAGTTGAAAGGTAATGAAAAATGGTATGTAGGAGAAAAAAGCAGAGTTCGAGGAAACGGGGTAGAGGAATCTTGAGTTCAGCGGCAAGAGTTTTTAAAGGTGTGTCAGGTTTGGCAGGTAATGTGACATCAACTATTTTAAATAAGGTAATTGATAACCTGGGAGAAGAATATCATATTCCGGGATACGAGTATTGCGGGCCGGGCACCAAGGTTAATGAAAGGTTAAAGAGAGGTGATCAAGGTATAAATTCATTAGATAGAGCTTGCAAGATACATGATATAGCCTATACTCAAAATAGCGATAATAAAACTCGAGCGGTAGCTGACAGAGCTCTAGCAAACGCTGCATGGGACATTTTCAAAAATCCTCAAACACCCCTTGCCGAGAAAGCACTTAGCTATCTTGTTACAAACGTTATGAAAGCTAAAGCGGCGTTTGGTGGGTCTTTGAGAAAGAAGAAGAAGAAGAAGAATGAGAGGAGAAGTTATAGTAATGATATTAGACGCAAAGCTATAGCTCAGTTGAAACAACATATTGCAGGAAAAGGATATTATTTGAAGCCTTACCCACCGCTTAGTGGTGGCAGACTTCTACCCCCAGCCCCACCACCATCATATGGAGTGAGTTTATTCCCCCAAAAACAAGTTAAGAAACGTAGAACAACAAAGAAGAGTAGGAAGAAGACGAAGAAGAAGAAGGCATGAATATTGAAGGAGAATTGAGTAATTATGATTTGATTGATTGGTCAAAATTATTACAGATTCAGCTAAGAGGAATATATATGCTAGATGCATTACCCAAAAAAATTCTAAAAAACGAAAATGCCATTGTGAATTTAGCAAGGGAAAGCGAGGATGGCACACATTGGGTAGCATATAAGAAAGTTGGCTCTAATGTATGGTATTTTGATCCAATTGGAAATTTACAACCGCCATACGAATTGGACAAATATTGGAAAAAAGAAAATGGAGTAAATATATTTTATAATGTGGAGCATATGCAGCCATTAAATAGCGATTTTTGTGGCCATCTTACATTATTGTTTCTTGCAAATCAGTTGTAATTAAGTGTTTGTGGTGAACACACAAGATGGTCGTTATTACCTTAAGATCAAAGTCAAGTAACCTCTATGAACATTTACAAGAAATTATAGAATTGGACAAAAATTGTGAATGGGAAATTGGACTGATTAATTTTTCTAGTTACAATAGTATTGCAAACGTAAACAAAGGAACAAATTCTAGCTTCAAATATGGCGATAAGTTAATCATGTTGGATACCGGCGCATATGAACTTGAAGATATTATAAAATCTTTAAAGAATAAATTGAATATTGATGGGAAGAAGAATAAACTTATTATACGTGCAAATGCAAATACTATGAAGATTGAAATTTATTCTGATAAGCCTATTGATTTAACACGTTCTGATTCGATTGCTAAGATACTCGGTTTTGATAATGTTGTTTTGCAAGCAAATAAATGGTATTATTCCAAACATTTGGTTAACATAGCAAGCATATACAGTATTCTTGTTGAGTGTAATTTAGCATGTGGCAGTTACTTTAACGGAAAAGAAAAACATATAATCTACGAATTTTTGCCAAAGGTTCCTAGCAGTTATTTAATAAATGAAGTACCCTCTCCAATTATTTATGTACCTTTGAATACACGTCGAATTCAAACTATTAATGTAAAGGTAACAGACCAGAACGGATCGTTTATTGATTTCCGCGGAGATACAATTACAATTAGACTGCACATACGTGAAAAACAAAAGTAATGGGATATCTTGTTTTTAATCCGCGTTCGAATAAGACCAATCAAGTCATTAGAGAAAGGAACGCGATAGAGTCAACATCTACTAAAAGCAATAGGGCATTATCGGCTAGAAGCGCGAGAATATTGGAAAAATTAGGTTTTATAGTTGATTGGCGAAATGTCAGGCGCAGCAATTAGTGATATTCTGGATGTGGAGACAGAGCTTCAGTTTTATAATGACATAACCAAATTCCAATTTCATACTCATACAGTTTATTCGGGACAAGAAATAAAAAACTCTGATGAAGCTCGGATAGGAATAAATTCATTGGATGTGTACACTTTACCTTGTAAATCATTTATATTGATTGAGGGAACGGTTAGCTGCACAAAACCGGCAGCGCCTGCGATTACAGTAGCAGGGGAGGCAACTCAACCGGCTGGTGCGCCCGTTGCGGCAGACTATAAATTAAGCAGTAACATAGTGGGCAACCTTTTTGATGAAATACGATACGAATTAGCAGGTCAACAAATTTCCAAATCAAGATTAATTGGTTTAACTTCTACAATTAAAGCTATTCTTGTGAAGAACGCATCTGATAAAAACACATATCATTTAGCTGGTTTTGACAGAGCAGGATATGAGCTAACAGATAATAAATTCACTTTCTGTGTGCCGTTGAAATTAATCCTTCCATTTTTTGAAGATTTTCAAAGAATAATTTTAAACTTGAAACAAGAGCTTGTATTATTGAGGTCGCCCTCAGACCTCAATTGCGTCGAGTCTGCAACCGGTACAGAGGTTAGTGTAAAAATTACTAAGCTCCAATGGCGGATGCCCTACATTACTTTAGAAGATCATGTGCGATTGAAATTTTTGAGACTGCTCGATGCCGACACTCCACTGAAATTAAGTTTCCGCCATTGGGAAATTTGTGAATTACCAAATTTGCAAAATTCACTTGTTCATTCTTGGTCAGTACGCACGACATCGAATTTTGATACTCCAAAATATATTATAATTGCATTTCAAACTGATCGAAAGAATAAAATTAAAAAATCAATATCTAATTTTGACAGCTGTGATATTTACAATGTTAAAGTATATTTGAATAGTGAGTATTATCCATACGAAAATCTGCTAGGTAAGAAGGAAGTTTTATACCGGATGTTCCTGGATTTCGCACCCTCGTATTATAATCATTCAATCAATAGCGAACTCGGAACAGAAATCGATTTTAAAACGTTTTGTGAATCAACACCGCTGATTGTTGTAGATTGTTCACACCAACCAAGTCATTTGAAATCATCGACAGATGTTCGTATTGAAATGGAATTTAATAGTGCAGTACCTGCAAATACTTCCGCGTATTGCGTTTTAATTAGCGATCGTGTGATGGAGTACACGCCTCTCACGAGCATGGTGAAAGAAGTTCAGTAATTTTGCTGATAGAGTGCATCACTGCATGCAATATTATATATAAGGTGTGTACTGTGCCAAATGTAAACCATTAACAGTTTTACCTTTGAACAGGAATCATGTCCTATTCTTTGTGTTCTGATATTTTGGTGGAGAGTGAGAACGAAGCTCAAACTCGGACTGTACTTTGTGATCTTGATTCTGATATTTTGGACAAAGCTCAAACTCAGTCATCGGTACTTTACGATATTGAATCAACAAGTTTCTATTATGAACCAAGGAGAAGCAGTACACCAATCCAGAAGTCGGGAGAGGAGGAGGAGGAGGAGGAGGAGGGGGCACCAGAGGTGGAGGAACAGAAACGTGAAGAGGAACAGGAAGGAGTGGACGACAAGCAGACACCTACGAAAATTGCTACGGTTGATCTTCACTTGTTTAAACAAACTTGTAATCAAATTATTGTGAAAGAACTTGCTATCGTTGACGAGTGCAATAATTATGCTGTATTCCATTTCAAATCACCATTTGCAAAGATGGAATTGAGCGCAAAATTGTATAACGATGTAACATGGCTAGAACGTAACTATCATAAAATAAAATGGAGTGATGGAGATTTTGAATGGAATGAGACAATGATTCGTGATTACCTCGCAGGTTATGAAAAAATTTTTACAAAAGGAACTGAGAAAGCAAAGTTTTTGAGAAGATTGCATTCTAACGTACAATGCATACCGGAGGACTTTCTCAAGCCCGATTTCAGCTTTTTCACCACTTCGTGGTGTTATGATGCATGTAAGATACATAAGTGTAGACCCGATGGAAGGTGTGCTTTGTACAGTGCACAACATTATAATTCTTTGCTGTTTAAAAATATGTATCAAACAAATAATTTCTTGTGCGAGAATACTCGTATGAAAAGTATGAAATTGGCGCCTATGTATACGAATGCACAGAAAAGAAACTTTGCACGTTATGGATTCTTCTACAACGGAAAGGAATTACAGTGTGTTTATTGCTTGCATGCACTGAGATTGCATAAAGCTCGCATGTGTTGTCTGTCTACAATTATTAATGAAGAAAGACCGTTTAATTACTCTATAATAGTGCCCGCCTACACATAGTTTACTCCATTCGCTCGACAACTATGGATCCGACAAAGTGGTTAGCTGCTGACCACCAGTTGGAAGTGAGGTTAAAAAACTGCATAGACTGGTATGATGAATGCGAAATTGCAATTAAGAAATCATCTCGTGAAAATTATAGTTTGGCAAAACAATTAAAGGCTATTTCTCTAAGCACAGTTAATTTGAATGATATAAGAGACTATTTGTGCTATTACCGTCCACACAATTTGTCTATAGATAAATTAATTAAAATTGAAGATGAAGTTATGATGTATTGTTGTAGTGAAATGTTGTAAACAAATTTTTTAATTCAGATATTTCCTCAAACATTTTGTTTTAGTATCAGTGTAGACTTGATTGAGTGAGGTCACGAGGAGATACGCCCCCCTCAGAGACAACTGTGTTACAGCTAAGTGCACATTCCTACCTTATCAATTTTATTGTTCATAACTTAATCGAGGTCATGCAGTGTTTTAGCTTTGCAAAATTCAAAAAATTAACTCGCCTCTTGATGTCAATTTCATTCAATGAATTTGATTCTATTGCAAAAAATATTAAATTTTCAACAGGATTCCAAGGCGATGATGTTGATCTAGCGTTAACAAAAACAGAAAATGTACACTTTCCAATTTTATCTGAGATTTTCGAATTACTCGACATACTAGATACTGGCCATCTACATTATTGTAGTGCAAATGATTTCTCAACTATTGTTACAAATACCGATGAACTTTGGAAATGCTTGTATGACATTACAGATAAAAAATGTAAAAGATCAACTTAGATCATTGACCTCTCTCTGTTAAAATATGTCAGACATCAATAGAGCTTGAGTATGTTCCCTCCAAGTGATATAGGTCTGAGGATATCCCAATATATAACTACTGCCACTAGTTTTCAAGTAAGGCAGTTGAATTTATTTAAAAAGAAGTCGTTCCTTGAGACTTGACTAAACCAATTTTCTTGTGCCAACTTGTTTGTCAACACATAATATTTCTATTGAATATTTGTCTCAATCACGTTTGAGCAATTAATAATAATCTGCATATTCGATACAAGTGATTTGGTTTCTATTAGCGTTTCAAGTCAGTAGTACAATTTTATCTTGTAAAGCTGAGTTCTAGACTCACCTATGGTAGCCTAACATCTACCCAAGCTGACTAGTGAGGTCCACGTAATAATGATAATATTTGATTAACATTGATGTAACTATCCTTGTCTGTAATTTGACAATGCAGATAGTGCTATCTTCTTCCAGCTTCACAACTTTGCCAGCAAGTTTTCTACAATGTAGATATATAATAACAGAAACAAATTGCAATAGAAATTTTTGGTCCAGATCGTCCCAATCATCAATTTGGGTTGAGAAGTAAGCATTCAACTACCTATCAAACAGGTACTTCGGGGTGAAACAAGAAGAAAGCTATTCACCTACTGTTATATGAACCCTTCGACAATACAGTCTGCTAGTCATCTAAAATTAATTATCTCATAAACCACTGTGAATAATGTAGTCTATAATAATAATAAAAGTCCTGGCATTGGTTGTGAATGTGTATGTGTTGCAGATGGCGACAGTTACTGTTAAAGAGGAGGAGGAGGAGGAGGATAGCAGCCAGCAACCAGCTGCAGTGGAAGATGATAGCAGCCAACAACATTATCTAATCCCTGGCTACAACATGATCTTCATCAAAGAGGATGAATATTGTGAGATGCATTCTATTACTAAACAGTTCTTGATTGACCAGGGTCTACACTCCTTGCTCGGGTGATTAGATTGTGGCCAGCTTCCTTACATGAAGTGGTTTGATGTTTGGGAGTGGAACTCCTGTGTAAATGCTACTCCTGAATGGGCTGTCTGCCACATGTCAACCATGCATATGTGCAGAACAAATGTGTAGTGTGTTAGATGCAATATGTTCAGAATATTCCATAAAATTGGATGTATCAATCTAATGATGTTTGTCTACTTTTTGTTATACATTTGACTTCTTCAATTCCATAAATTACCTCTGATAACCAATTCATCATCACTATGGAGAATTATCACCATTAGCTATAAAGAAATATAATGAACCATCAGAATACTTTATAACAATTACAAAATGTATTATTGAATCATGATCTTGACAAATAAGATATACATTGTAAATGCATCATTAGCAATAATCAACATTTAATATTATATCAGATATGCTGGGAGGACTTGACTCACCTACAAAAGAAGGCGGTTGTGACACAAAGTTGTGTCAGATCATTCTCCTATCATTTCCACTCACTTCATAACGTGAATGTCACTGTATAATATTCTGTTTTCATAATTTACAAGTTGCATTATTGGTGATTGCAGACGAGGAAGAGGCTGAAGAAAGTGGAGTGAAGAGCGAACCAGAGATGTGGCCTTCAAACTGCAGCACATCTGGCCGAGACTATGCAACAGGAGTGGGTGGACTGAATGAGCATTCAACCTCTCCAGTGGAGAAGTGCACTGAGTCATCTGTGGCTGGCAAAAAGACCAAGCTATACAGCTGTGCTGACTGTAGCAATAAGACACCAAAGTTTAGTCATTTGAAGGTACACATTAGAAAACACACTGGAGAAAAACCTTTCAGCTGCGAATTTTGTGTTTTTAAAAGTGCTAGGTTAGGTAATTTGAAAGCACATATCAGAACACATACTGGAGAAAAACCTTTCAGCTGCCAGTTCTGTGACTACAAATGTACTAGGTTAGATGCTTTAAAAGAACATATCAAAACACATACTGGGGAAAAACCTTTCAGCTGCGAATTTTGTGATTTTAAAAGTGCTAGGTTAGGTAATTTGAAAGCACATACCAGAACACATACTGGAGAAAAACCATTCAGCTGCGAGTTTTGTGAATACAAAAGTGCTGAGTTAGGTAATTTGAAAAAACATATCAGAACACATACTGGAGAAAAACCATTCAGCTGCGAGTTTTGTGACTTCAAGAGTGCTCAGCTAAGTACTTTGAAAGCACATATCAGAACACACACTAGAGAAAAACCATTCAGTTGCGAGTTTTGTGAATACAAAAGTTATCGGTTACATAATTTGAAAGCACATACCAGAACACATACTGGAGAAAAACCATTCAGCTGCAAGTTTTGTGAATACAAAAGTGCTGAGTTAGGTAATTTGAAAAAACATATCAGAACACATACTGGAGTAAAACCATTCAGCTGCGAGTTTTGTGACTTCAAGAGTGCTCAGCTAAGTACTTTGAAAGCACATATCAGAACACACACTGGAGAAAAACCATTCAGCTGCGAGTTTTGTGACTTCAAGAGTGCTCAGCTAAGTACTTTGAAAGCACATATCAGAACACACACTGGAGAAAAACCATTCAGCTGCGAGTTTTGTGACTTCAAGAGTGCTCAGCTAAGTACTTTGAAAGCACATATCAGAACACATACTGGAGAAAAACCATTCAGCTGCGAGTTTTGTGAATATGAAAGTGATGAATAAGGTAGTTTGAAAAAACATATCAGAACACATACCAGAGAAAAATATAAAAGTGCTAGATTAGGTAATTTTAAAGCACATACTGGAAAAACAACTCTTAGCCAAGCATAATTTTGTCAACCCTCACTCTCTTATCAAACTTCATTAAAACAGTTATCTACTCTACCTTGAATCTTTTAATTAAACTTCATCTTCAATTGATTCAATTTATTCTATCAATAAGTAATAACTTGGTGGGTAAATCCTGCAGTGGAGTCTGCCATGAATGAGGTTAGTTCTCCTTTCTTTCTGGCTTCAAAAATTGAAAAATTCAAATGTGAATACATTAATAATAGTCACAGATCATATGAATATGATTGGGATACAACAACAGGCTTGGCCCAAAACTGGTATTCCTCCAAATTTGGTATTCCCCCGATATTCATGAATTATTCCACTATTCCAAGTTCTCTCATAGTAGCTTCATAATTATGTAACTTGGGGATTGAATTTTCACCAATACTTTATAATTAGAAGCTGCTGGTTTCAAAGATTACAAAACAACACTTTATCAGCAAGTTCTCCAACCCAAGGGGTCACTAGTTGATATTTTATCACACTTGAATTGCTAATACAAAATATATTGTTAGCCAACTTGTAGGCCTAGATGCAAGACATAATTTTTTGACCACTTTTCAGTCGCACCAAGTGGCTATTGATGGATCTACCGTTCAATACCGAGCGCCAGCGTCATATCATGGTTATGGATGCTTGTGTTTTATAAGGAGCTTTCTCTTTGGTTTTGTCTTTAGTGGCAAGACACAGAATGGAAACTTACAATTAATCGCCTTTCCAAACAATGCTTTTTGCATGTCACAAATACTCGAGTGTAAGGCACTATAAAGACGTATTAGGCACTTAGGGGCGATTGCCATTATCTCTTACGCTCGTCTAAAAACAGGTTTTTGAGCCGCGGATCAAAAATCGGTTTGCTGAGTTGGTGATTAGCCACGCTCGGGCGCAAAATTTGGCCGACCAGCAATTATCGCAGGGAAAAACCGGCGGTCTAAAAATCGGTTTGCTGAGATCCAGTCTAGGCTAAAAATTAATCTCGATGGATTGCTAAGTTCAAGCATAGATCAACTCGGTTTAAAAGATAATCTCGGTGGATTGCTGAGATCGGGATCAGGCTAAAATGAGATAATCTCGGGAACAATAATGATGATTTTAGACTCCAACTTAGACCTGCTAGGAGGCAGGTTTAAGTTCTGGATTAAGCTATTAACTCGCTATTCTTTCAATTTTATTAAAAACGAGTGTCAAATTGGGTCCGTCTTTGAATTCTGAACAATTTCATTACTCACAAAGTCATATTTTGAATGTTTTTCCACTGATGTTTAAAATATTATGACAAAAGAGAGTGAAAATGAAAACACCTTCAAAAAACAAGAAAATTCTATACCTCTCACAAAAAGACCCGATCTCAGCAATCGCCCCTAAAGGTTATAAAAGAGTATAAGGCACTATAAAGGTTTTTTCGCCCCACTTGGATGTAATGAGCTGGTTTATGTGCGTCATATGGAGGCCGAAAGTGATTGTTTTCTGGCCAGGCCGGTAAAATTTTTACGGCCCTAGGGCTGTAAAATAACCTTGAAGTCAGCTGATTCTGATTTGATGTGAACGTGTTTACAAAATAGTTTATGAAACGGAATAAGTTTATGCTTCTAGAATTGAATAAAGTATTTTGCAATAAGATACTATCATTTTATTTGGATGAATGAAATACAAAAGAGATATTATAAACTATTCAAATTCAATTTTCAGAGTATAATAGAATCTAACCTCAAACCTTCTAGTACTGCGTTAATCATGGAACATAGTGGATAAACGGAATCATTTTATGCTTCTAGAATTCAATAAAGTATTCTGCAATAATATACTATCATTCTATTTGGATGAATAAAATACTGATAAGATATATATTATTATAAACTATTCAAATAATTCGATTTTCAGAGTAGGATAGAACTTCTAACCTAAACTTCCATTGACATTCAGATTGGCCAAATTTCAAGTGTGCTAAAACAGCTGATCAAAAACTTTTCATTATTTGTGTTTATCATTCAATAATTAAAACATTTATAATAATATCATCTTATTGTCATTTGGAAGAATAAAAAGTTTAAACTCAACCTCTTACATAATTGAACATAATCTTTTAGGTTATTTAGACAAATCAGAATAGAAAATAAAAATACTTGGACAATTTCCTGATATTCAGATTACCTCAGATTTGCTAGAGCTATGACCTTCCACTTTTGCTTTCGGGAGTGCTTATAATAGACAATTAATTTTTTTTCATATATATATATAGTTTATTTTTCTGTGTGGCGAAAAATAACGTTCTCACCATGGGCAAAAATGTTTTTCCAGCTCTCAATCTTTTCTAGTCCTTGGCCTACGGCCTCGGACTTGAAAACCGATTTCGAGCCAGAAAAGTCTCATTTTCGGCCCTAGGTGCGAAATATACTATTCCGGCTCTCGATCTTTTCTAGTCCTCGGCCTATGGCCTCGGACTTGAAACCCAATTTCGAGCCGGAAAAGACTCATTTTCGGCCCTAGGTGTGAAATATACTATAACTTGTTCGGTTTGTCGTTAGGTTCAGTTTGTCGGTTCTTGTTATGGTTTGTCGATGCTATGTCGTGTCGGTGCTATGGTTTGTCAATGCTATGTCATGTCGATGCTGTGGTTTGTCGATGCTATGGTAGGTAACCTTTAAAATGCTTTACTTGAAGCCTTGGTGAAATTAATGTAGCCTTAATTACAGTTACAGTGTTAATACTGCTTAGCCGTACAAGTGCTCTACTAAGTTGAAATGCCATACCGTAACTGCAAAATTTATTATGATTTTAGAAATTGGATTATTTTTTATGTTATTTTGAGTAAGGAATTCAAAAAAACTAATTTATCAAGACGTTTCTTTGATATCAGCTTACGGTACTTATCCACATAACTCCAAGTTCATAACAAGAAGTCAAAAAAGTAACAAACTAAGGCCGGTATTAGACGGTAATATTTCTGTCACATGCAGATCATATGAAATAAGTTGTACAAAATTATATTTTTTCATATCATAGAACTAATACCGGCCTAACATCAAACAAAATCGGCCTAACATGAATACATGATCATAATATAGACTAATATAATGTAAGCTGCTGTCTATAGTTCATTCCAGTCAAGATTGCAATACCATCATCATCATAAATATCATAATTTTAATAAAAATTATAGTCACAGAAATCAATTTAACTCACAAAAACACCTATTCCTGCAGTGGCAGACAGGCAATAGAGGCTCTTCTTGCCTCTCTCTGTCATTGCTGCCCTTAGTTGGCCGTGTAAAGTCATGACGTCTCGGATCTATTTCACTTTCGCTTGCGCATGCACGGCTGACTATTTACACATGTGGTTGATGTGAGTGGTTTCTGGTCACATGGTTATGGTTATGATTTCTAACTATCAATCATGAAGTTTACATCCTTTAAAGATTTAAATAAGTTTATTAGTGAAAAAGAAAAGAAAGATTTTACGGTATTCAATGTTTTATAAATGATTCAAGAACAATAGAAAATGTAAGAAGAAGAGGAGTACCTAATACGTTTTATAAAAGTAGAGCTCGTGTACTACGAACTAAAGTACAAATGTATCCATAGTGGTGTTACAAGAAGCAAGTCCAAGGGACTTCGACCAAAACAAAGGTAAGTTGGTTTTTTGCATTTGCATACGGTAACTGACTATGGCTACGTATTTATTGACTGATTACTGAAATCATAAAACAATAAATGCCGGCTTTGTGGCTTCCTTTATCGAGTCTTTAGGTACGGTAGTCTCGTAGTCTAACATAGGTACCAACATTTAAAACTAGGCTTAATTTATGCTTTTTCAATCATTAGCCAATTACCTATATCTTTCCGTATTGTATGCAATATAAAAAACAAATTAAATAAAGTATGCGATTAAATAAATAAATGTCAGGATCAGGCCTAGTTTAGCTCTATCCTCATGTTGCTTCACATGATTGTTTTTTTACAATGTAAAAATATAATTAATTAGACCTTACAAAAAGATTTAATTTAAATCATGAAAATTTATGAATTACTAATTGAATAATATATTTTCTTGACGAATAAAATATTATTTATTATTATAATTAAATAGAATGCACATTTAATATTGGGTTACATTAGATATGTTATTCCGAATCAGCTATTCTCTATTATAGGAGCCAGTGGCAATACAGGAAATCGGCAACGCCGTTGTTCTATCTTTTCTACTGGCATTATAGCATTGACCTAACTATAAGCCCACTTGAATGAATGAATTTATTTGCCAAAAACAAGATACAAACATAAAAATTAAGGAAATGTTAATCTATTTAATTAGAAATTATAACAAAATGATATCCTTATTTATGATAATAGTATTAATAAATTAAGATTAAATTTATGCTCACATGCATGAGTACAGTAGGTGAGGCAAAAATACCTGCAGAAGTAAGATTCCTTGTTTGCCAGTGTGACTCGTAAAATCAGCTGTACTTAAGTATCGCTGTATTTATTTACCCTCTTTGAATGAGTAGTTTTCATTTGATCGCCAAATTTTTTCATGCTAATGTTAAATTTAATATTATACAAAAGTTTTCCTTATAAATTAACTTGAACTTATTATTTATATTTTACAGTGCCAAACTGATCAACTGCATCCTAATGGAACGTTCAAGATGTGATTCAGTAACTGATACGGTTGTTGCAATAATTATTTTTGACCAAGTAAGTAAACAATTCACCATGAAATGGTATTTTTGCTTTTGCTCCAAATCAGTATGGGCTGGGACACACAGAGAACAATCTGCGGGAAGCGGTCAGAGTGGCCTTCATCTATATTTTAGATATTCATGTCTATAAACCTGCTAAGACCTCTCTGATTCCTGTCCGCAGATCGCTGTGTGTGTGTCCAAGCCAAAAAGTTTTACCTTTATTTATAAATACTGTGCGCCACCCACTTGGAAAACTTTTTACAAGTGACATTTTTGTTCCGATTTGGATACTATCAAAAACAACTTGACTATAGTAATAAAAAAAAAATTGATTTAATCCACTTAGAATTGATATTCTGAGAAATCAAATTTGTAATGAGACAGGCAATACTTCCTTAATCACTTTATAATTGTTTTCATCCCTCTGGAAACGCTGCTGCATCGTGGTTGTCAGGCTAGTTTCACACTCATTCGGTTCGTTTCGTTTTCGGCAAATTCCGATAAGTGTGAAACGGTAATTCGGTTTGAATTCGGTACCGAATAGAAACCGCATAGAACCGAACGCCCACTTGACTCTAATAAATTCCATCAGGTTTCAATTCGTTGCTAGCGAGAGGCTACTTTCACACACTTTCGGTTCGGTTCGTTTCGTTTTTGGCAAATTCCGATAAGTGTGAAACGATGATTCGGTTTGAATTCGGTACCGAATAGTAACCGCATAGCACCGAACGCCCCCTCGACACGAATAGGTTTTATCATATTCGAATTTGTTGCTAGGGAAACAGGAAAAAACAAAGTCTGCACACGCTGGCCGTTTTTGTTTTTATTTTAACCTGATATCTTTATTATCCGTTTCAAAATTTTCCAAGTCAAAATCATATTGTCAATTGAATTCTGTTAGTTCACAGGAAAATTTTTTTCTCATTGAATAGTTTGCCAAAAAATATAAAAGATATAAATTAAAACTCAGGGAGAATTTTTTTTCACGAATATTACATGATTTCATCAATGGAGAGAAGAGATGAAGTTTATATACCATGTGTCAAAACAAGGAACAAATTTTCAATTTAAAAAAATAATCTCTCTAAACATCCAAAATTAACATAATCAAAAAGAAACTATTCAAATAATTCACAATTTTTAATTAACTTTTAGGGTCGGTTTCCGAGCTCGGGATTTAGCTGAGTTCTAGACTTTAACTGGCTTTAAACTCTGGAGTCAGAAAATTGGCTTTCCGAGTCAGAGCATTGACGTAGTCGAGGACTTAAATAGACTCTGGAGTTTAGAGATCACGTTAGACCCTGTAGTTTATAATTTCGCTTTCTGAGTGAAGGGCTTTTAAGTCCATGACTTGAGCAACTATCTTGAATAATGAATCCTCAAAGTTTCATGAATTTATTTGCTCCCAATTCAGCAATGGATCGGATCTCTTCCAACTATATATAGCAAAAAGTAAAAATTATGAATTGAGTTTTCCCTTGTGATGTGCTTCATTTAGTGAGACCGATGGTATACAAATCGGAATAGCCTTATTTGAAAAATGTTACCATAAAAAGTTTTGAAAAGCTTTTGATGCACAACCTCAAGTTATCATTCTTATCAAACATACACCTTCCGCTCCCAATAAACTGTTGACGTCTTGTTCAGGTGACACCACTAAATATATTTATGAATACCGACTAGCATAATCTAACTTATTGCCTAAGCACAAAGCATTTGTCAGGTACAAAAACATCACATTCATATTAGGTGTACTTCGTCTACTTGGGCCTACGTTTATTTATTATAATTTTGTACCAATTTTCACTTTAAGACTAAAACTACCATAATTTTATCTTTGATAGATTAACAATAACAATTTTAACACGTCTAGCTATTATGCTTATCAACTCATAAAATATTTTGTAGGCAACATCAGAATAATTCAATATTTTATTTTCTCAAGTTTAATATTGATATTTAATGTTTTTTTAAGAGCATTCTAAAAGATATATATAGAGAAGTTGATGTTTTTTCTAGCTCAAAAATGTAAACTTGAATCGTGAAATGTGAAGAACATCATACATTGACAGCCTATCATTTGCATATGAGCATGTTCCTACTGCTGGCAGCAAATAATAGGATAATAATATATATTTTTTTTAAATATTGAATGCTGGGATTATAATATTAATCATAATTTTATTATTACAGATTGAATCCAAAAATAATTAAAGAAATGGTTTCAGATGATTACGAACAAGCGCAGCTATCTTTGGAGAGGTAATGTACCTACTGATATCCCGTGATAAGAACTTGGGAGAGATTTAGTGAAAACCTGGAGAACGGCCACTTAGCTCACAAATCTGAGCTGTTGACATCAAGCTGATATTTGTGACAGCCATTGTAGCTTTAATCATGTAAGTAAACACTCGATCAGACTATAATTTTCAATTATTTGTATCAATTAACTGCGCCCGGTTCTACTCAGAATAACAAAGGCACAGGTTTGTTCCTTTAAACTACAACAGTAGGCCTACTATCACCGACAGGAGTCGAGTCGGTGCACGGGAGCAGTGGTAGCGGACGGTCGTGTTTCGAGGAGCGCACCTATCATAAACCGTTTCTTGTTTATGCCTTTAGAAATATTTTTTCATCGTAGATCTTGTCCATAACCTAATAACTTACTTTATTAATTTATTCTTTCAATTAATACGTAATAATCTTTCTAATAATAACTCATCATTAATAACATCAGTAATAAAATCGGTATTGTACCTCTTAAAGTCTACTAAAGTATTTAGTACTTGTCTCTCTACTTGAACTTATTAGTTGCGAATTCATTCATCAGTAACCATAATCAACCAACTTAGCTGTATCAAACTGTATTGAATCGTAAATTATCTCTTTATAAATTGTAGGTTTGAATTACTCTTACTCATAATATTAATATATTTTTTATCCATCCAGGAAATTGAATAAACTAAATTTTTATATTTTTTTTTCAATTCAATTCAATTTATTATTATTAAAACACACATAACAAGACAAAACAAAATTACAAAGAATTTGAAACAAATAAAACACAATAAAATGTTACAAATATAAAAAACCATGGGCTTTGTGGTTGGGTGTGTTGGAGAAGAGAATAAAAGAGAGGAAGATACCTAGCCAACTATGGTTTCCCATGTAATAGGCCGGCAAAGAAGAGAAGAGAAGTAATGAGGGAAAAATGTAAGGGAGAAATGGGGGGAAGGAAGAAAACAGAGGAATAGGTACTCAAAATAAAGGTAAGCGAGTCCACTGAAAAATGAAAAAACAATGCTGGAGCAGAAATCTCGAGTCATATATCTAAATGGAAGAAGAAATTACTGTATGTCCAGTTTTTTATATCCAGTTTAATTTTTCCGCTGATCTTATTGTCCATGAGAAAGTGATTTGGAATGAGGTTTATTATTTTAGTACCTATGTAAATTAACTGCCTCCTTATACATTCAATATTAGTGTTATAGGTTACATATTTGTTAGCAGTGGCCCTTAGATTATAATAATTAAGTGTAGAGTTTATTGTGAGAGGAAAATCGGATCTATATTTTATCAAGTACTCAATTACGGTTTTTATGTATAATTGACGTATAGTCATGACCTCAAAATCACTAAAAACCATATCCGTTGGATAGAGCCTGGGTTTGCTTAATATAGTTTTAATTATCAGTTTTTGTGCTACAAATAATTCAGCAATATGACAGTTGAAACAGCCTCCCCAAACAACTATGCCATACTGCAGAATTGACTTGACTAGAGCATGATACATCATTTTCAGGTGGTTCTTATTAAGAATTCTGTTAACTTGGTAAAATTTAAAAGATAAATATCTAATTTTTCTACATATGTATTTAATATGAACATCCCATTTAAGGTTTTCATCAATTATGATTCCCAAGTACTTAGTATTATTGACTTTTTTAATGGTGGGACAATCACAATTACCCAAGTTTAAATTGCACTGAGAATGGAGTCTCAAATCATGATTCTCGTTGGGCTGTCCTACTCTATTTGCAGAGAAAGTTATGTAATTCGTTTTTTCAATATTTAAACTCAAGGTATTCTTATCTAACCACTTCTTGATTAAAAGCATATTATTTTCAGCTATGGTATGAACTTCATTCCATGAATTACCGTGAAAAATAGCTGCAGTATCATCTGCAAAGGATATCACAGTTGAGTTTAGAAGTCTTAAATTTAAAAAGTCATTTACATAGAGTATGAAAAGGATGGGAGAAAGTACAGTACCTTGAGGAAGACCATAAGAAGTTAAGTTAGTTACACTAGATTGATCATTTATGGTTAGGGACTGGGTTCTATTACTCAGATAGCTTTTGAACAATTTAAGCGAGACTCCTCTGAAACCATAGGACTCCAGTTTATTGAACAAAGTATTATGAGGTATTGTATCAAAAGCTTTGCGTATATCCAGGAAGACTGCAATAGTTTTCTTATTGGAGTTTATTTTATCAGATAAAGTATTGACGAATTTTATTAGAGCGTCAGATGTACTTTTACCATTTTGGAAACCGAATTGGTTCTTGTTGATTATTTTGTTAAGATTCAAGAAAGAAACAACTCTTGACTTTATAAGTTTCTCCATTATTTTAGCAAGGTTGCTGATAAGACTAATCGGTCTATAATTACAGGGATTAGTCGGGTCACCTTGTTTGAATAGAGGTTTTATTTTGGCTGACTTGAGGTGCTCAGGAAAATATCCCTCCTCAAAGCATCTATTAAAAATGAAAGAGAGAGGTTGAGATATAAAATTGGCTATTTTCTTCAGCGTAATATTACCTAGACTATCAATACCAGGACTGCAGTTGTTCTTTAGATTTTTAATAGTTGCCTCAACCTCAACTGGGCACGTTGGTCTCATAAAAAACGTGTTATCGATCTGTATTTCAGGAAATCGATCACCAGTATTATCAGGGATATTGATAGTTTGAGCTTGTAATTTACCCACATTTGTGAAATAATTGTTGAGGGATTGAGCATCAAGTTCAGTACTCTTGTCGTTGATACTGTCCTCACCTATAACTTCGTTTATGCACTTCCACAACTTCATGCTGTTGTTATTACAATTTTCAATTTTCCCTTTATAGTAGACTTCCTTTGCATGATTTATGATCTTATTCAAACCATTACGATAAACTTTATATCCATTCTTTAATATATTGTTATTAGGATCTCTTCTGAGTCTAGAATGCATTTTGTCCCGCGTGATTATTGATCTTATGATGCCTTCAGATATCCAGGGCTTCAGGGGACGAAGTCTGTTAGGTATCTCTTTTACCTTTCTGCATTGGTTGATGAGACTGGTCAAACGATCGACAAATTTATTCATAATAGTGTCAATGCTTCCATTCACGGTATAGATTTCTTCCCAATCTTCATTCCTTATGCGTTCCAATAGTGCATGATAGTTGGTTCTAGTTAATGTGTTTATCAATACTTTTCTATTATTCTTATTGATAGGAACCTTCACCAAGTTCAGTACAACCGCGTAGTGGTCAGTTATGGTTGTCCTAAATATTGCTCCTTTAATGGACATAGGATGGTTGCCTGAATTTTTATAAAAAATGTGGTCAATGCAAGAATTTGTTTTGGTTGTTACTCTGGTATCACCAGTTATGTAAGACTTATAGCCATTACTATTGAAAATATGCAGATAATCTTGAACAGGAACACTAGTTGAATGTGTATTTATATTCATGTCTCCCGCCACACATACATTCATTCCATTAGGAATATTACTGATTTCATTACTCAGACTATTAAGAAAATTATCAATATTTAGATTACTTGGTGATCTATAAACCCCAATCACCTTCACAATAAAATCATCAATTCTTAGGTCAGCACTAACTACATTAGCATCAGTAATATCGAGTGAAACTTCATTGAATCTTATACAATCTTTTATGTACATGCATAATCCATCACATTTATTCTGTTTAGTGAACTTATTTATTGCCGTATATCCAGGAATGTTGAAAATGAACGGCATATCTGCAGTCAACCAGGTCTCCGTTAATATTATAATGTGAATATCAGTTTTCAATTCATTGAGGCAGCAAATGAACTGATCGAAATTAGCATTCAAACTACGTATATTCATAGACATAATATTGAAACACTCAGCATCTTTATTTCTGTACTCGAGAAAATGATAGTTCAAATAATCGTCGATTACATCTGTTTCATTTTCTGTTTCTAAAATATTCAGAACTTCTTCAGTGTCACTCATAACTTATATCGTCAGGTCCACTTCTCTTTTCCTTGTTCCATTTAACAAGCCCCTCACTATCTATGAATTTAAGTTTCTTAATTAGTTTGTCCACAGCATCATCTACTAGACTGGTTGTTAAATACCTGAAAGTTTCAGTGTGTCTAGACAAAGCGACAATCGCATGGGGCATGCTGTTATAGATTTCATTCTCCTTGTACTTAATTCTGATTAGAATAACATTTTTATGAGTTAGCCCTTGTGCTTCATGGATTGTGTGAAGTGCAACATCCTCTCTCCACTTTATAGTATCACCCACCATAAGTTTTTCCTCTTGGGTGAATGTCAATATCAAAGTGTCGGGTTGTATCAGATGGTATTCCCCATTTCTGTAAGTAGGCAGAATTGAGATAGCTCTTTCATTAATCGTCGTAATATTTTCATAGACAGTGGAAAGGACAAAACAAACATCGATAGGACATCTACGAGTTACCGTTTGCTTTGTAAAAGGTTCGCAGAATTCTGAAATTTTATGCCATCTTGTGGCATAATTACTTCTCTCAATATAGGGTATTTGGTTATTATATCTGATCATTACCAATAAATATTTTACTGTATAAATTCATTACCGTATAATCGGATACAGGCCATTAAAACCGTAAATAAAATGAAAAATAAATAAAACAGGAGTTCTACTATTTTTCTCTTTGGGAGGCTGGTGGGAGTGTTTACCGCTTCTCCTGGAAACAATTCGTTCACTAGCATCCGTCCTAATGGTCATTAAACACCACTTTTATTTGTACATCTATATGAGATTTGTCCCTTCTGGGATACGTAGCTTTTTCGAAATTTGAATTCGTCAAACCACATAAAACCATCCATTACACTAAAGTCTGCAGTCAGACTATTTCGTTCTGAATCATTCATATTTTGATGAATAAAGCAAGTAAACAGCAAAACAAAAAAAACTTTGATATGGCGGAAGGTGTGGCTCGTTCATCAATTGGGCTAGTCAGTCGGGTCGAGCGAGGGGTTTGTTAGCACTGTCTGAAAAAAATGGCTTTTGGTGGCCCTGAAAAAGGGCCAAGTTTGTTGCTAGTGGCCCTGAAAAGGGACCAAGATTGTTGCTGGTGGCCCTAAAAGGGACCAAGGCAGGCTAGATGTTTAGTAGTCGTCGACTGGCGCGATACCACGCCGCGCGAGGGTCCCGGGCAGGTCCGTCTGGTGCGAGAGCAGGCCGGCAGGGGCTCAAGTCAATGGTTCGCAGTCTCCACTCTGGTTTGTGGAAGCTACTTTTAATTTTTAAATGAATTTTGATTAAAACTTATTTTGTTGGTTACTTTATTAATATTTTATCATTAATGGCTCGAGCGAAGAATGAGCTATGAATGTATTGGATGATTTAACTGATTTTAGGCATGTAAGTTGTAGTGTGTTTGATGATTGCAGTGTGTATGGTGATTTCCTAAGTATGAATGGTCAGTCTGGATTGAGTGTGTTTCATTTAAATATGAGAAGTTATAGAAGGAACTTTGATGAATTATTACTTTTACTTCAAAGCATCAATTTTAAATTCGATGTCATAGTTCTTACTGAAACTTTGATGGATGGAGTTGAATGCGCGGACCAGCTTGATGGGTATGCAATATTTCAAACGTCTACCCAATACAATCAGAATGATGGAATAGTAGTTTATGTGAGTTCGAGTTTGCTGTATTCTTGCTGTGAAGTGAATGTCGGAGGATTGCGGTGTCTTAATCTGGTTTGTGATAAGGATAATCAACGCTACAATTTACTTTGTGTTTATCGTTGTCACAGAGTTGACCTGGCTGGCTTTATCGATGGGTTGGGGGATGATATTAAGAAAATAATATCAATCATAATAATAACAATATTGATAATCATCATCATCAACTTAATAATAATAGAGTTATCCAGTTGATTGTTGGCGACATCAACTGCAATATTCTCGGCGACCAAATTAATAACATTAGCAGTAGGTACCTTGATACATTATATGAAGCTGGTTTCGTTTGCTGTATTGACGTACCAACTAGAGTAACAGCCAATTCATCATCTTGCATTGACCATTTATTCGTTAAACATCATGATACTAATTCCCTTTTCCCGTCAGTATTGAAGTATGATATCACAGACCATTATCCAATAGGTATAATTATAAAACAAAATATAATAAATAGGCCGGAAATTCGTTCAAATTATGACTATCAGAGAACAAACCTTGCAATATTTTCAAATCTTCTATCTGAACAGCAATGGGGCGAGGTCATTTCCTCGGATGACCCGAACACAAGTTCAACTAAATTTATTGAATTAATCCAAAGTGTGTATCAGCATTCAACCTCGTCCCATCGAGGAGGAGTGCTGATAAAAGACTGAAGCCCTGGATCACTTTAAGCCTTGTCAGGGCAATTAGAGAAAGAAATAATTTACACAGAGTAATTAGAAGACAGCCGTTTGATGTGCAACTGATAAATTATTACACCGAGTATCGCCGTGTATTAAGCCGACTTCTTAAAACAACTAAAAAAGCTTACTATAAACAGAAAATATTTGAATCAACTAACAACCCTAAACAATTTTGGAAAACAATTAATGAAATATCTGGTTCAAATAACAATAAAACTCCTTTTCCAGTACAAAATTTCTTAAGCTCATGCTCCAGTGATAACCATACATTGAATTCCTCACTAGATATTGCCAATGACTTCAATAAATTTTTTGCTAACATAGGAGCTGATCTAGCTCAAAAAATAAGACAAAATAATGCCAATATCAGAACAATTCCATTTACACCACCTGACTCTGAATCCAGATTTATTCTTAGAGAGGTTTCAGAAAAGGACGTTCGCCAATGTGTGATGGGAATTCGGGGAGGCTCTGCCCCTGGCTGTGATGATATTCCAGTTAACTTGATAAAAAATAATATTGATATTCTTCTCACCCCGCTCTGCCACATCATAAATTGTAGTTTCAGAACCGGAATTTTCCCTGATTTGTTTAAGCTTGCCAAAGTAATCCCTCTCCACAAGTCAGGTAGTAAAGTTGACCTTAATAATTACCGTCCTATATCATTACTTAGTATTTTCTCGAAAGTTATTGAAAAATGTTTTAAAAAACAATTAACTAATTACATAAAAACTAACAACCTACTCACTGAGTTTCAATTCGGCTTCAGGGACGATTGCAACTCAGAAAACTGCTTTTATCGCTTAAGCGACTTTTTAAGGGTGGGTATTAATAATAATAAATACATTCTTCTCCTATTTGTTGACCTCACCAAGGCTTTTGATTCTATAGACCGCTCCATCTTGATGAGAAAACTGTATAAATATGGTATTGCTGGGATAGCTCATTCATGGATCAATAGCTACTTGTCTGAGCGTAAACAGATTGTGAGTATCAACAATACATATAGTAATGTTCAGGGAATAGACTATGGAGTAGTCCAGGGTAGTACTCTTGGTCCGGTTCTATTTCTCCTGTACATTAATGACATAATCGAAAGCAATATTATGGGGAAAATTTTGTTATTTGCTGACGACACTGCTGTGTATTTTGAGGGGGATAACTGGAGAGAAGTGTACAGGACCGCAAATAGTGGTGTAGTGAGACTGAAAAAGTGGTTTGATAGCAATATCCTTAGTATGAATATTAGTAAAACCAAAGTCATGCCTATTTTTCTTCACAAAAAACGTGCCTCACCTCCCCAGTTGGATCTTAAACTTCACATGTGTGGTCGTGAGTGGGATGTTGAATGTGACTGCAGGTCAATTGAGTCTGTAAATGAAATAAAATATCTGGGTATCATTTTTGATAATAGACTGAGTTGGATGCAGCACATAGCCTACTTGAAAAATAAGTTGAGAAAGTTGATCTTCGTTTTCTCTGAATTACATGGTATCCTCAATGTTAAAGAATTAAGAATGATATATTTTTCATTTGCTCAATCCATCATGACATACGGTATTATTGCATGGGGCGGTGCATGTGATGTATACATTAAAGAATTATCTATAACTCAGAAAGCAATTATCAAGGCTGGACTAGGTCTGGAAAGGACTTATTCATCAGATCTCTTGTTCAATTTTTTCAATGTTCTCACTATAAAAAAACTTTTCATCAAATCTGTTATGACCTATGCATTTAAAAATAAGATTGTTCTCAATAATTCCTCTCAACACAATTACCTGACCCGCGGCTCATATCTCCATCATTCTGGTGTTTCATGTAATATGAGATCTGTCTGCGACAGAAATGTGACATATCTGGTTCACGTAATTCTGCGGAATGCACCTTTGTTTGTTAGTCAGCCGGGGGAATGCTCAATATACCAATACAAAAGAGTATTGCGGGGGTGGTTATCTGCCTCAAATAACGACGAATGTGATCTGATTTTGAGATCTGCGTACGTCTAGCCCCGCTGCGCGCAAACGCGGTTGGTTAAACTCCAGGCTTTCGCTTCAAATTATTCTACTGTAGACCTATATTCTATACAAATGTTATTCCTCTATATATTTATTATTTTGAGCTTCCAATTTTCATCTTCTCTACCTCTATCAGTAATCAACCAATGAATTTAAATGCATCTAACAGCCATTTTAGAATGTTGGTGTGTGTGTATGTGTGTGGTGTGTGTGTGGCTGTCTTCCCCCTCCCTGTATGTGTGTAGTTGTGCTACAATATTTCTATGATTGAATAATAATTTCTATTATTTAACATATCATAATTCAATTTACTTCTTTATTTAAGTTATTCTTTTCATTTCAATACAATGTACCTAGCCAAATCTAATTTCCAGGAATTTCTCTCAAGTTATAATAATTAAAATAATGTAATCACGAACTCAAACAACTCACAAACAGACCTGCGTGTCCATGTGAGTGTTGTTTCAATTATATCTTTTTATATATTGTTTATACTGTAAATTTTGGAAACAAATAAATTTGATTTGATTTGATTTGATTTGATTTGTTTACCTGGGCTACGGAGAGGGCTGACCGGGTGATCTACTAGCCAGAGGTCGTGCAGAGTCTCCGCCGGGAGGACCTCCTCGACCACTTCCTCGTTTAGAAGGGGCCTTCGGTCAAACCCCGGGCAGGCAGGGTTGTAGACTTCCGCTGCACACACTCCGATGTCGGTTCGGCACCCAACCCGCGCATCCAGAACCGCGCGCCAGTTGTTAGGCTGGGGCGGTAAGTCTTGGGGCGCAGCTGGCGCGGCGGTGTACAGCCTCAGCCTCTCCTCCACCTGGCGAAGCCGACGTAGGGCCCTCCTCTTCTGGATTCGGCGGCCGGCTCGGTTCCTCTTAGGCATCGGTTGGGTAGTAGACAAAGAAGACACCTCAGGTTGCGGTTAGTCTCGCCGTGGTTCCCTCATTGGCCTACTCGCTGCTCTGCTCCTGGTCTCGGTAGTGGTCTCGGCTGGTAGTGGTCTCTGGTAGTGGTCTCGGCTGGTGGTTTCTTCTGGCTCTTCAGTGGAAGGCTGCTAGTGAGCAAGTGTTATCGAGGGTAGCTGAGTAGCCCACTTTTATTCACAGTCCCCGAGTTCACCTGCGCTGCTTTTGGCCGGCGGTGCTCGGCCAATAGAAACGCAGGAACGGGTGGCGGCGACTGTGGCGCAACCTGGTGGCGGGTGGATCAACCACTCATTTGGTTGATGCGTGGCGTGGGGAGCAGAGCAGAGCGGCCGGCTGAAAGGTAGCAAATGCGAGGGAGGTATCAATTCCCCCCCCCCCGTTTGAGGTAGCCACGGCGAGAATTTATTGATTGCAAAAAACAAGATACAATGTTTACAAAATATACAAAAGTGCCATTGGGCGATAATTTTACAGGAGTGAGACCAGAAGGGTCTCCCCCAACAGGTGGGTTGTGGTCAATAATTACAGAAATAAGACCAGAAGGGTCTCCCCCAACAGGTGGGTTGTTATTCCAAGAGATGTTGCTGGTCGGTGGTTGGAGCCGGGCATAGTTGAGTCTTGTACACCTTGATGGTCTCGTTGTCACGGGTGATCCAGTAGACAGCTCCTTGGTTGTGGGCGACCGTATATGGTCCCTTCCATCTGGGTGCTAGGCCCGCGTAGAATTTCTGAGCCTTGTTTGAGAGTTGATGATTCCATGTGAGCACCTAGTCGCCGATCTGGTAACGAGGCTGTGTCTCGGCTATCGGGTCTCCCTTCCTATTGAGATAATTTTCTTGGTTCAACACGGCTTTGCGTTGGATTGCGGTTAGCATGTGTAGACGCTGGTTAATATGGTCTTTGTGCGGTTTGAGTTGATTTTCAGACCAGTGGCTCCATTCCCCTGGCCGTGGAAGGGTTTGGCCAAACAGGATTTGACTGGGGCTGTATCTTGTTGCCGTGTCCTGTCGATTTCGCAGGGTGAATAGCACGGATGGTAGTTGGTTCTCCCATTCTTGGTGTTGTTCTTGTAGGCGGATCTGTAGTCCCTTCTTGAGTTCCTGGTTCCTTCTCTTGGTAGGGTTGGCTTGGGGGTGATAAATTGGCGTGATGTAGTGTAAGACTACCCATTTGAGGCGGAGTTCGTTCCATAGTTTCCCCGTAAACTGAGTGCCATTGTCGGAGAGTAGGATTTTTGGGTATCCCCATCTGGGAAACAGGTGCGTATCCATCGTGCGGCCAATTGTGTCGGCGTCGCCGTGAGGCAGCGGGTAGGCTTCTATCCACCTGGAGAAAGAATCAGTGATGACCAATATGAATCGATTTCTCTGCTTGGAGAGTGGGTAGGAGCCCATCAGATCGAGACATACGGTTTCCCATGGTCTAGTAGACCGTCGCGGTCGTTGCGTAGGTTTGTGATTCTGGTTGTACGCTTTTCATCTGCGCCTTCATACGGGGCCAAGTGTAGTATGTAGCGATGTTTCGGTAGGTTTCGGCATAGCCTGGATGTCCCATTAGATCATTGTCGTGATAGCGAAACAGTAGCCGGGTGCTGAAGTTGGGCTGTATGACTATTCGCCAACCGTTGCGTGTCTTCTTCTCCCAGAGTTGGTTGTGTAGGCGGTAACTGGTGAGGAATACTTGATCAGTTCCCGGTTGATCCTCCAACGGTCGGGGTTCGATCTCCATCCATTGTTGCACCTGCACGTTGATCTGGTCATCTGTGGCCTGTGCTTTCCGAATCTCTTCTAACAGTTCAGTTTCGGTTGCGATGCTTGCTAGCGTAGCGGGTTCACTGGTGTCTGGCAGGATGTCGGGAGGCATGGTTCATTCTAGTTGTTGACTGGTCTCCTCAACTTTTTCGTTGTCGGGTTGCCGTGACAGTGCATCGGCGAACTGATTCTCTTTACCCGGGCAGTGTTCTAGGGTGAAGTCAAATTCTTGTAGGAGCAGGGCCCATCGAGTGAGTTTGGCACGGCTGTCCTTTGCAGTTTGTAACCAGGTAAGCACCTTATTGTCGGTACGGAGTATGAATGGCCTACCTTCCAGGTAAGGGCGATATCGCTTTATTGCCCAGACAACCGCAAGGCACTCTTGTTCTTTACTGTGATACTGTTGTTCCGTGTGGTTCAGCTTGGCACTGGTGTATGCGATCACCCTACGGTCATTGTTGATTTCTTGGTATAGGACAGCCCCTATACCGACCTTGCTGGCGTCTGTCTGTAGGATGAAGGTCTTGGAGAAATCTGGTCGACAGAGTGGTTGGATGTTGGCGGTCAATACTTGTAGGCGGCGGAAAGCTGTCTCTTCTGTTGGTGACCATTTCCATCGCATCTTTGTGCTAAGTAGCTCAGACAGAGGCGCACAAACGTCAGCGGCATTGGGTAAAAATTCTCGTAGCCAGCCGACTACTCCAAGAAATTCTCGCAGTTTCTTTCTGGTGGTGGGTGGTTGGGCAGAAGTCACAGCTAGGATAGCCTGTGGTTTTGCTTGGTTGCCCTCGGAGGTGATTATGTGACCGAGGTATTCAAGTTGCTTGCGGCCGATCTGGCATTTTGCTGCTGAGACAGAGAGATTGTATAGATTTAACCGTTCAAACACTTTGGCTAAGTGGAGTAAGTGTTCTTCCCAGGTATCCGAGTACACAATGATGTTGTCGAGATAAGCGTAGCAGAACTTGTCGATGTATCCACTCAGTACCTTGTTCATCATGGATTGGAAGCAGCTGGGTGCATTTTGAAGGCCGAAAGGCATGACCTTAAATTGTAGCTTTTCGCCGTAGGGAGTGGTGAAGACCGTGTAAGGTCGAGACTGGGGTGCGAGTGGTACCTGCAAGTATCCCATCCGTAGGTCGAGTGAGCTGAATATTTTTGAAGTTCCCAGGCTTCGAATGACGTCCTGTAGGGTCATCTTCGGTGCCATGGCTTGAACGGTGATGGAATTCAGCCATCGGTAATCAATGCAGAACCGCGATGTGCCGTCCTTCTTGGGGACAACTACGATTGGAGAGTTGTAAGGCGAATCACTGGCTTCTACCAGGTTGTGTTCCTTGAGGGCGGCAACTTCAGAATCGATAATTAGCAGTTTCTCCTGTGAGTATCGGTAAGGCTGCTGGTTGTGTATTTCTGAGCTGTTGAGTTGAATTGTCATGGTGGCGGCCGTGGTAATGGAGGGTGGCATCTGCTCCATGAACAATTTTGCGTGTTGTTGCAGTAATACTGTTAACCGACGGTGCTGGTCGCTGGGCGTGTCTTCTAGTAACTTGTCAACCCAGTGAGTGTCCATCTCTACTGAGACTGGTGGTTGCGCTATCCAGGAGATCGTATCTCACTGCGTCTTGCCGTAGATTAGCCTGTCTTGCTCAAAGTCAAGCACTGCCTTATTCTCCCGAAACCATGGTCGTCCTAAGATGATGTCTTCGCGTAGGTCAGGTAGACCTTGAAAGGGAATATTTTGAATGTGCTTTTGGATCTGGAGTTCCAGATGTCCTTGTATGGCTGTTTCGCAGCTAGTGGGACGGTTGGCCAGCAGTACAGGTAGCTTCAGCGGTTGGATCCGTGTACCGTGGTCGAGGTGGGCAGCTCTCACGAAGTTGTGTGTTGCGGCTGAATCGAGTAGAGCGTGTAGTTGTTTACCCGCAAGGATGACAGGGATCTGGGGTAGAGTCTGTCCGTCTTTCTGGATCACGGCTAGGTTTGGTGCTTGGCTGGGCGGAGGGCTGGTGATGTGGTTGTTGACTACTGGGGTGGCAGTGTTGGTGACCTTGTCGGTGACTGCGGCCAGGGCAGTGTTGGTGACCTGGTGGCTGACTGCGGCTGGGGCAGTGTTGGTGACTGGCTGATTGACGGCGGCTGGGTCAGTGTTGGTGACCTGGTGGCTAACTGCGGCTGGGGCAGTGTTGGTGACCTGGTGGCTGAATGCGGCTGGGTCAGCATTGGCGACCTGGTCGTCGACTGCGGCGAGGGCAGTGTTGGTGACTCCATCCATGACAGTGATCCCGGTAGGTGGCTGGTGCGTGTGGGTCACAGTTGCATGTTTCTCCCCAGGCTGGTGGTCGATGACGCGCTCATCGTCGGCTGGTGATGCTATCCTCTCGTGGGCCAGTAGAGGCACAGCTGCTGGGTGCTGTGGAGAGTCTCTGTCAGCCGGGAAGAGCAAGGTGTCTTCGGTGACATTGGAAGGAGACTTAGCAACGCTAGCAGGGTCTACGGTGGCGTGACAGGTAGGCGATCGATCCATTGTGAGTGAGACGGTCATGAGTGACAGCTGGGTGGTTGACTCACAAGAGTATGCCGGACGCGGTTGCTGTTGTGAGACGGTGACCTGGGTGACGACTGGTACTGGGTCATTCTTGATAGCCCGTGGAGGTGCGGCTGCTAGGTACCGTGGAGAGTCTCCGTCAGCCGAGAAGAGCAAGGGGTCTTCGGTGACGTTGGAAGGAGGCTTGGTGACACTGGCAGGATCCACGGTGGCGTGACCAAGGAATGACTGGCTGGCCAGTTCGGTGACGGTTATCGCTTGTAGTTGGGGTGGTGACCTGCGAGGCTGGCGCTGCGGGTCTTGCACCTCATCATTAGTGTAGTGGACTCCTACTTTCCGTGCTGGAGGGGTGGAGTCCGAGTCTCTCCAGTATCGCCGTTTCCCTGCCGTTTCTTCGCGAGTTCTGGGCAGTCGCGATGAAAATGCTTGGCCGGGCAGTAATGACACTGAGGAAGCTGGTTGTAGTTGAACCTCGGCGGCGGCTCTCGATGGGGCGGCCCTGTGGGTGCCGTAGGTTGAGGCGGCTTATATTTTGGTCGACTGTTGAGGTCAGTTTCCAGGTCGTTGGCAATCATGATCAGCTCTTCATAGTTCGTGAGATGAGCAGCTCGAACTAGGTTGTGAAGCTCGGAACTCAGCTGACCGATGAGCAGAGCGATCACCTCGTCTTCAGCCAGGTTGGTTCCTAAGCGCTGCTGTAGTTGGAGCTTCTGACGGATGAATCGCTCCACTGGCTGGTTTGGTTTGTGGGTGGTGCCATAAAATTCCGTGTGAATGGCTGCGATTTCATGGGCTCCCAAGAAACGGGCCTGAAGTCGGTCACGGAACTGTTCCCAGGTGGTGACAAATTCTCAGTAGTCTCTCCACCAGGTGGCGGCGTCGTCTTGTAGTTGTGCTTCTAGAACCATGACCCAGGTATAGCTGGGAATGTGGTGACCCTGTAGCAGCTCGGTGCACTGTCGCATGAAGGTGATGGGGTCTTCATGGAGCTTGCCGCAGAAGAACGGTAGCAGGGTCGTTATGCTGGTCAGCTGGCTGAGGTTGCCGGTGTAGCTGACGGCTGGAGCTGGTAAGTTGGCCATGTTGCTGGTTGCGGTAGTGGCATTACTAGAGGTTGACGGTGGAGCAGGCAGGTTGACAGTCAGCGCGCTGGGTTGCAGGGTGGTTGGTCGAGCGGGCTCGCTGGTGAAGGTGGGTGGCTGCGTTGCCCCGGTTTCGCTGGTGGAAGCGGGCAGCTGCGTCGTGCTGCTGTCGGTTTGACTGGTGGTCTGTGCAGGCCAGCCAGCGAATGTAGACTCGGTGTGCTGGCTGGTTGACTGCATCGAATCTTCGGTGGTCGTATCTCCACTGTCTCCGGCTCCGGTTCTAGTCGCTACCATGTTCAGGTGTTATGGGCGCCACTGGGAAATTGCCTGTTCCCAGACAGGTATTCTGAATTGAAAGATTCAGAGACACATTTTGTTGAAAGAAATTAAGTTTGAATTTTTTGTGTGAAAAATTCAAGACATACATTCAGATGAAAAATTTAAGACATACATTTAGTTGAAAATTTAGGTTGACATTTTGTTTGAAAAAAAAAGTTTTGACAGTGGTAACGGGTTACTGTATCTCCATACAGTGAGTGGCCCCATGTTGGCAGACGCCAATAATTGATATGGCGGAAGGTGTGGCTCATTCATCAATTGAGCTAGTCAGTCAGGTCGAGCAAGGGGTTTGTTACCACTGTCTGAAAAAAAATGGCTTTTGGTGGCCCTGAAAAAGGGCCATGTTTGTTGCTGGTAGCCCTGAAAAGGGACCAAGATTGTTGCTGGTGGCCCTAAAAGGGACCAAGGCAGGCTAGATGTTTAGGAGTTGTCGACTGGCGCGATACCACGCCGCGCGAGGGTCCCGGGCAGGTCCGTCTGGTGCGAGAGCAGGCCGGCAGGGGCTCAAGTCAATGGTTCGCAGTCTCCACTCTGGTTTACCCGGGCTACGGAGAGGGCTGACCGGGTGATCTACTAGCCAGAGATCATGCAGAGTCTCCACTGGGAGGACCTCCTCGACCACTTCCTCGTTTAGAAGGGGCCTTTGGTCAAACCCCGGGCAGGCAGGTTCATAGGCTTCCGCTGCACACACTCCGATGTCGGTTCGGCACCCAACCGGCACATCCAGAACCGCGCGCCAGTTGTTAGGCTGGGGCGCTAAGTCTTGGGGCGCAGCTGGCGCGGCGGTGTACAGCCTCAGCCTCTCCTCCACCTGGCAAAGCCGACGTAGGGCCCTCCTCTTCTGGATTCGGTGGCCGGCTCGGTTCCTCTTAGGCATCGGTTGGGTAGTAGACAAAGAAGACTCCTCAGGTTGCGGTTAGTCTCACTGTGGTTCCCTCATTGGCCTGCTTGCTGCTCTGCTCCTGGTCTCGGTAGTGGTCTTGGCTGGTAGTGGTCTCTGGTAGTGGTCTCGGCTGGTGGTCTCTTCTGGCTCTTCAGTGGAAGGCTGCTAGTGAGCAAGTGCTATCGAGGGTAGCTGAGTAGCCCCTTTTTATTCACAGTCCCCAAGTTCACCTGCGCTGCTATTGGCCGGCGGTGCTCAGCCAATAGAAACGCAGGAACGGGTGGCAGCGACTGAGGCGCACCCTGGTGGCGGGTGGGTCAACCACTCATTTGGTTGATGCGTGGCGTGGGGAGCAGAGCAGAGCGGCAGGCTGAAAGGTAGCAAACGCTAGGGAGGTATCAACTTAAATTAGCCAACAGATTATCATGCAAGCAAGCTAACACATATTTATATTTTCAATACTAATATACTAATCTTGCATCCTATAAGCCTATATCAATTCTTACAGCTTGTCATGAAAAATTAATTCAGTAAGATTATTTTCATAGTTGAGCGTTAAATATTCCACTTGGTAACTGGTATCAAAGCATGTCACACTTAACTTTATTTCTTGATTCATTAAATTTATCTGACAATCAATATTTTCATTTACATCTCAATACGGTACGGACCTCCTGTGCTTAGTCATGCAGCATTTATTATTCCAAAAACATTCCTTCTCAATCAATTAGTAGTAATATCTATCATTGAAGTGTTGGATTAAATAAAATGGATAGGTAAATCAATGTTTCAAAGATGAATTTAATGAGTTCATAGTTGTTGATTGTCAGTAGATGGTCCAGAAATACGCAATATACGATGAATCACACAGAATTCCATATTCTTTCCATCTTCCATTCCAGGATGAATATAAGCTGAGCTGAATTTAAAAAATTGTAAACTATTCTGTCAATCTTCAGTATTTAATGAATGCAATATGAACAACTCTCTTTCATGAGGTGAATCATTTTTTCCAACAATTTCCAGTTTCTCAATGATAGGGGAGTGATAATTATTCGTAAAGGTCTTCTAAGGAACCATTATCTACAGCTGGTACCAATCAACTCAACTCCAAACTACCATATTGATACCAGTATACAATTTATAAGTTTATTACAGCTGTTAACTTTAGATGCTAAATCATATTATCACAACTTGATCTTCAATCATGATCATCTTCCCGTTCATCGGTAGCCGCTAGGCTGACAATTTCGGAAACATAGGTTTGTAGAATGGATTAATAAATAATTGTTATTAGTCCCCCTATCAAAATTTCTATTCAGAACCATCCCCACTATTCACACAACATATTCCTAAAGTTTCATGCCATTCTGTCAAGTAGTTTTCAAGTCTATAGGGGACAAACAATTTAACACACAGACATTTTTTTATATATACATAGATTATTTCTTTCTTACATAATTATCTTTCTGTTGTTTCCACTTATTTTTTTCTGTTACAGTATCTCAATTGATCAAAGCACCACAGGCTGCATCGTTCGTCACCTCTGCCTTCAAGCGCGTTATGACTTACTCCAATAAGCCAACCAAATATCCTTAATAAGCAATAGAAGTTCTTATCGACTGTGCATGACTCATTAACATCCATGTTTTGTATAAATTTATGTGATAGGCCTACTGATATTAATGTTGATGTACCGTAATGTTTTTTGCTCATGTATAATATTGATAATAATACATTGAAAATAAATAAAAAGTCGAATTATTATTGTTGGTTTTTATTGTTCTAACTTTTCACTTACTGTGGGCCAAAGTCGTTGTCCGTCTGTTTGTATGCTCTGCAATAACTTTAAAAAGAATTGATCAATCAGCCTCAAATTTTAAACACGTATTCTTCAAACCTTTTTACAGGTCAAGTTTGTGGAACAACAAAATTTACTCACTCCATCATCCTTTTTCAGGATATAACAAATGACATTAAAAGTGCATAAGAAAAAAGTAGTTTTGAGTAGGCATAGTAAGACACTTTGAAGCCACTTTTTTGCTCGAAATCCCCTCCCCCCTCTCCCCCCTCGACCATCCCGCCTCTCCTTCCCCCAACCCGGAGGGTGGGGGGTGTTCTAAAAATAGATTTCCCCCCTCCCTCTCTCTCTCTCTCTCCCTCTCCTTCTCCTTCTCCCTCTCCCCCTCTCACTCTCTTATCTTATCTTATCTAATCTTATCTTATCTAATCTAATCTAATCTTCCCCTCCCCCAGTGAGGACGAGGGGGATGAAGAAGGAGAGAGTGATCTCTCTCTCTCTCAGTGAGGGAAAAAATAATTTCCCTGTGAGGGGAGTGAGGGAAAAAATAATTTCCCTTTGAGGGAAAAATTCTCTACTGACAGATTAAAGTGAATTCATTCTCTACTGTCAAATTAAAGTGAATCCATATTTCTACATCTATACTGTCAAATCAAAGTGAATCCATATTTCTACATCTATACTATCAAATTAAAGTGAATCCATATTACTATATCTATACTGTCAAATTAAAGTGAATCCATATTTCTACATCTATACTGTCAAATTAAAGTGAATGCATATTTCTACATCTAATGCTATACTGACAGATTGAAGTGAATGCTAGATGAGGGAAAATAATCCCTTTGAGAGGGAAAAATTCCCTTGGTGAGAGATTGAAGTGAATCCTTTTTGCTATACTGTACTAGTGAATCCTTTTTGCTATGCTGACAGATTGAAGTGAATCCTTCACTCTACATCTATGCTGTCTTTGTTACTGCAAACCAATCAAAAGGAAAACAGTCAAAACCCCAATTGGCTTGCGGGTCTGCTTCAATTGAGAATTCATTGAAACTTGTACAATCAAAATTCTCACTCATTTTTGATCTTATTAGCTTGAGCGATTAGAGGCAAGTGACAAGTGTGTGTCCTTAATGAAAGTACATTGTGTGCTACACAAACTTTCCTTATCAACATGTTGATGGTATTAACTTAATGGATAAGAATGCGTGCTACGTGGGCTTTCCTTATCATGATGGTGATGACAAACACTTAATGGATAGCGCTCAGCTCAAGGTTTTAGAGAGAGCAGGATACACCCCTCGCTTCTCTGTCTCTCACAAGTAGCAGACGGAGATTGAGCAACTCACCCGTCTAGCCAGATGCCACATCTGCTCTCTCCTTCTTTTACTCACTCCATCTCTTACTGGCACCCTTCCTTCTAAATTCCTTTTTTGCTATTCTCTATTACGAAAGGCGAGTGAAGCAAGAATACAGACAACGACTAACTAAGTTCTATTTTGATCGAGCATTCCTATACTGTCAGATCGAAGTGAAACCATATGCTTCTCTCTACGCAGCAATCTTTGCGTTACGAAAGGCTAGAGAAGGAGAATTCAAACAACACCTTTCTAAACTCTCCTTTGATTGAGCGTACTCTACTGCCAGATTAAAGTGAAACCATGATCTGCACTCTGATCTTTGCAGCTACGCGTTACACCGCTTACCAGTCTTTTTGAGATTTTATGTTTTCGGGGTCAATACGACCCCTTTGTACTGTGCTAACCCCATTTTTTCTGTAATTATTTCGGCTACCTGATTTTCTGTAAGGTTATGTTCTTTAGCCTCTATCCAGTTCATATGAAAACTAACCCGGGCATATCTGGACACGATATCATGTGCTATCCTGTGTATGAATAAATTAAGATAATCTTTGAATAGAGCCGAACACTGCAGTCTCATGACAGTACCCTCTTCCGAATTTTTAATTGCCTCAGCTATTTCATCACGAACGCTTTTCACAACGACTTCCATCTCGTTTTTCTTAATAAAATCTCCAATATCATTTTTAGCTGCATACTTTTCTGCAATTTGATTAATCAGAATAGCAATGGCATCTTTTGTAATGAATTGTTCAATACCGTCCATAATATTAGCTTTTATTGCACTCGCCATTTCAGATAATCGTTTTTCAAACTCTTCCTTTGTTACTGAAGAACTAGTCAATTTCTGCAAAGTAGATTCTAAATATTGCTTATCAATTAGCAATGGCTGTGTTTCATTTACTTTAGTAAAAATTTCTGTACTAAGCTGTTTTAATTTAGTATTGAGATAGTTTCTGTCCAGCACCTCCAAATTCTTAATTTTATCTGATATGGCTTTTAATTTCTCATCTAAATAAGCTTTATCAACTTTATCGTTGTTAATACTCACCAACTGGGATGAAAAGCTGTCTGTTAAAGTTTTCACTTCTCCTAGATCAGATTCTAAAGTTTGAGTTCTCTCTCCAATAGCTTTATCAATATTAGCACCAAAATTTTGTAATGTACTCAGAATATGTTCTCTTTCAATTATGCTCACTCCAATATTCTTTGTATTTTCCGAAATGAGTTTGGTTATTTGCGAATCTAAATAAAATTTCACAGCTTCGCTGATTCCTTGTTGATTTATCGATTCGATTATCTTCTGCGTTATCGAGTCAATATCACACGTAAGATTAGCAACAGCAGGCCCAGCACTAGGTGTATCAATTCGACCGAATCGATGCAGAGTCATCGTAACACTAAACACTTAGTTTTGCTTCTTTTAGCTCTTCAATTATAGACGCGATCTCAACATCATGTGCAGTGTTGCCAGAAGCTTTTGAGGAATAGAGTAAATTTAATCTTTCCACTAATTCGTCAAAATTATCAAAGTATTGATAAATTCTATCATGAGAAATATTTTTTGCAAATTTCAATAAACCCCATCCCTTCTTTTTACTAATTTTTTTACTGGTAAATAACTTCTGAATCATTTGCGATTTAATTCCCTGATTTCGTTTAACATACCCTCTTCAATCTAAATGTATGCCTGTAAGTGTTAAGATTTTTTTATACTTATCCAGATCTCTCTGATTATAAAGATTCAAATTTGGCCTTGAACTGAATAATAACTCAAGTAGACCATGTGTTAAACAAAATCTTTCATTATTAATATCTATATAACCATCATCGAATATTACTTGCTGATTTCTAATATAATACACGTCATCTTTAGAATTGTATGAAATTCCATAACTAATTGAATTATTCAATTTTTCCGCATGAAACGTTTTTAGATATTGTGACAGCAATCATCGTTTTTACTAGAACCAAGTAAACTGTTTTCAAATTTAGTCGAGCTTAAAAGATTGTCTGTTGAACTCTCATAGCTTTTATCATAACTCGAGTGTTCATCACCAATTTCCATACTCTCTTGTTCCTCTTTTACTTCTTCCTTTTTACACCAGAGTGAAAACTAGATTTGGTTTTTCCCAATTCAATTATAGGTTCTATCAATGGTGAGAGCGTTTTCCTATTGTATTCCTCCGATCGTTTTTCAAAATTAACTAAGCTTTTATGCTTGTCGCTGATTACTTTTCTCAATTTCTTAATCTTTTCGATTAAACTCTCCTTCTTGTTATTTACTATGTCCCTTCCTCTCCTCCTCCTCCTCCTCCTATATGTTTTAGACAACATGACTGTACAAAGAATTAATCTCTACTGAACGGAAAGAATCATGTCCAGTGAATCCCGATATTTTCCTTCCTTTATATCACATTCTTTCAAAATTGTAACAAAATTATGCGGTTTACGATTCCAAACTGTATGACAAAGTTTACTGAAATCTTTATAAGAAATATCTCCTCCAACATGATCTCTGTGAATTAATTTGAGACTCAATAAATCCATCTTAAAAATTATAATCAAATTTGCATTGTCTCTAGTGAAATGTTTCTGTGTAGCTTCATAACCCTGAATTAAATATGCTGTGTCAATATTCCGATGACGTCCCATAGTAAAATATTCTCTTATCTGTGGGACATTGCTCAGTTGTAAGTCATCAAAAATTACTAAGCTATATTTGGGAATACCGTTCAGATGGGGAATTTGGCTCACATCCTCTTTCATGTGAAATCCGATATTTTCCAAACCTGCAAATACCTTCTTGAGAAAAACATATTTTGGTTGATATAAGCTCTTGCTAAATAAGTAAATGTGCTCAAATCTTAAGCCATTTTCAGCAAATACTAAATTAAATAAGAGATTTGTTTTTCCTCCAGCACTGGGAGAAATAATTAACATTCTTGCATTATGAGGAAGTAAGTCTCCATTTTTACAAAATGCAGGCTTTTCTTTATCTGTAATTAATTCATCAAAGTTAACAATTGGTATTTGACTCATGATTACAAACGTACAGAACGTGATCTGATAAGCTACTGAAAATTTTTACAAAAGTTAGATCAGTGCTGCTATGAATGAGAGCAATGACCGAGCACACATGCATTAGCATAGAGGGGCGTATCAGTCGACAGATTGGAATGTAGACACCACTCTCCACCTCCTGTCATCATCATCAGACAGAGGATGGATGTATCTACCTTCTCTGTTCCTCACCCTCTTTTCTGCTTATCGGCTATTGAGTGTGCAAAGATTCTTATATTACGAAATGAAACTATGGATTGAAATGGGAACCAATGTTTGATATTAATACTTCTATTATATTTTCAACGAATGTACATCATGATATTTACAATAGATTATTTACAATAAATGTACATGATATTTACAATAGATTACAAAAGATTATTTTTCATCTAATAATTGATCTTTACTAATATAACTAGGTGTTGAAAATCCAATCCATTTCACTAACAATCCTTTTTTATCACATTTTAATATTTTTTCAATCAAATACACTTGTCTCTCCGATTCGTTTAATTGTGTTTTTTTAATTTCTTCTGCATAAAACCGACCACTAATTACTTCACCGTTTAGATCTCTCAGTGAGTAGGTTATAGGTTTAGAAGGAAATATAGAGTGAATCACAAAATACTCTGCGCTCCAGTTTATGTTAAAAGATTTATCGAAAAATAATCGTTTCTTCGAGATTCGCACGATATCACCTAGCTTAAATTTTGGTTTTGAATTTTTCAATTTATATTGTCTATTGAATGCAGAATTCAATGACATTAAAACATGATTACGATCTTTCTTCCTCACATCTTTAGGTTTCATTCTAATGGATGAATGCGTTGTTGCATTATAATCACGAACTAAACTGTCTAGATTGCTTATCCAGTTTTTTGGTTTTTAGAAAATACTTTATCCAGAAATATGTATTTATCCTGTTTCAAACTTTTACTGAATAGATATAGATGACTGAAACTAAGTCCATCAGTATTAAAAATTAAATTCAATACTAGATTCAATTTTCCACATCCTGATGTGCCTACAATTAATGCTCTAACATTGCTAGGAAATAAACTTTCATGTTTATTTTTATTTTCCTGTTCAGTGGAACAAGAACTAATAACCAATTCATCAAAGCCGACAATAGCTAATCCATTTTTTTTTTTTTTTTTTGAAATATCTTTCTCTTCTACCATAATATTCTATGTTGTTGGTATGAAGACTTCCTTACTACTGTTCAATCAATTATATGTGTACATACTTAATCAGACTAAACTGGCTTCATATATTATTCTAACTTACACATACCTCTACAACTAGAGTAGCTTGGTTCAATTCAATAAATCAACATAGAATGAGAAACATTATACAGCATTTATTTTTGATAATTCTTTACATAATTCAAGTATATAGTTCACATTCATTAAATATGGTATGCAATAATCAAAAATTTGTACAATATCGTCTTAATTTTCAAACTTTTGTCAATAGTTATAATAATTTTGCATTTATTTATTCGTAACTTACAACTAATACATTTATTCCTTAATATTCTCTCTACAAGATAAACTTGCATTTCATATAGGTAAGAAATCACCTTGCTATGCTTTCAACGAAGGCTATTTCAACGACCCCCACTCCTCCTACCCCTGTCACATAATCACACAGCATATCACATGACCAGTCTTTGTCAGCATCCAAATCTTGTTTCAATAATTCTGTATGACGTTATTTCTCAACTATCTTACTATAAATACCACTGCATTGATCTGCATTCGTTCAGTTTGATAGTGTCAACGGTGGAGTAAACATGGATACTTCTAAGGTGTTTAATGTGCATATGCTCTGTGGTAATAAAATCAAGCCTACCAATGAGCGGTTCGGTTTGTGGCTTCTATCAGAAAACTTGTGTGATGACAACCCTGTGACAGACATTGGAAATATTGATTACACTGCTGGGGAAGAACTGTTTGTGCAGGATGTTCTAAAAAAGGATATATGTGGTGCATTCAACTTATATTTAAGAGGCAAATTCTCTAATATGGTGTTAGCTAAACATGGAGTCAAAGCAAAGCTGGCTTACCTATTGGACAGTGGAAGTGATATGTCTCAAAAGATTCTACAAGTGCTTGGTAAAGATGATTACAACGAGGTGAAACAAAAATACCAGGAACCAGTGGGGATACCTTACAAAGTGGAGCTTGCAGATGTCCCAATTGCTACATTGATAGAAGAACTACCGAGATTATTGGAGCAGCTGAGGAAGGAGCACTTCTATCTACTAGACTTGGGCATAACACAGGACTTTGCTGGAATATTCAACAAGAATGGAATGTGTGACTTTCTAACTACAAATCATTGTTTCTGTTTCCAAGGAGAATATAAAGAAGACTATAATGTGATAGTAGATAACAATAAAACTGTGGGGATCGATTGCTTGACTTGGGTTAATAGTAATGTGAGGGTAAAAATTTATAATAAGTTTGTATGTCAAATCACAAGCCCTGGTGTAAATAAGCAGTTAGGTAACCATATTGTAGACTTTATTGCCTGTCCAGATACAAGATTACAGGAAACCTTTACCTCTGATGCAGCTAAAATGCATGGTATTACACGTTTGGAAGCTACAATCTATAACTATAGTTTAACAAATAGAGACAATAGCAAAATCTTTGACCCTATTCAAGATAGCTTGTCACTCTTGAATGATAGTAGAAATTATTTCCAAAATGCCCCAATTTATTCTGGGTCCTTGGCTAAAATGTGGAGAAAACTGACAGATAATTTAAAAAATAGTTGTTGTTTGGTCCATAATGATCTTCTACAGTATGTTTACTGGGGTAATAGCAATACCAAGAAATTGACTGGAGTACAAGTAAAGATCCCCACTGACCCACAACATAGAAATAAAATAATTTCTTATGTTATTTCTGCATTCAGTTTCAATTTACTACCTATAAATTATGTAGAGATTTTTGAGGATCCATCAAACAAAAATAATATCAGTTTCTCACAAAAGTGCTATATTAAGAGTGGCGAGACATATTTCTCCAAGTCAACCACAGTTTTCTCTACCATATCCAAAGTTGTTGACCTAGATGAGTTGGGCCTTGTAGCAACAGGTAACTTTATACCACAAGTCTTAAGAAAACGAGCAAACATAACTTGTAAGCTTCTCCCATACCCTGTTAAAGAGATACAGCCCTCGTCTCCTATCACAGTGCTATCAGCCAAGAAGCATAAGCAAGAACTGGATAAAATTGATCTAAAACGGAGGAAAACTGAGTTTTTTGAAGCCACACAGTCATTTAGGGCACAGCATAAGCAGCTAGAAGAATTTGAGGAAGAAATAGAAAATTTGAGAGAGGAACTTGAGCCATATTTCCATTCACATTGGCGAAATTTTGATCTAAGTGGAGTGTACAATGTGACTGCATTTACTGTAAATAATAAAGGAAAATTTGCATATGTAGGTGTTTTAGGAGAAAAGGAAGGTTCGATAAATGTTTACTTTGTAAAGGGGTGCCATAAAAATGTTCTTATTAATGCATACAATGCAATAGAAGACCTTAAGAAAGAGGGTTTTTTTGTAACCCCTTACACTGACAAAAAAGAAATTATTTGTCTACCAAGGGAAGAGAAAATTTGTGTAATTACAGTCAATTGTATGACAAGCTATAATGGTCATACATTTCCTAGAATAAAATCACTTAAGTTCCTGTCAGATGCATGGAAAAACTTGGAAGACACTCCCTTCACACAAAAAGAAGTGGAGCAGTATAATAACATCACAATGCTGGAAATTAAAGGGATAGTAAAAGTAGGACAGTGTAAAAGATTAGAAGAGTTACCAGAAGGTATAGAGTTGGTCATTATTGCAATAAAAGAAGTGTACAAAAGAAACAATACTCGGTATATTCTACAGTTTGAAAATCTGGAAGAATTGTATGTGTCAAACTATTGGTTAGAAGAGGAAAATTGTCCTCGGAGGGCAATTTTTGTCCTCGGAGGACAGTTTTTGTCCTCGGAGGACAGTTTTTGTCCTCGGAGGAGAGGATTTTTGTCCTCGAAGGATAAAATTAAAGTAAAAATGAACTTACATGTGTTGATTTGACGAAATGACAGCTATCTCCTCGGCTATGCTTCTCTCAGCTCAGGTAGCTCCTCGACTGTGGTTGTCTCAGCTCAGGTATCGTCTCAGCTTAGCTAGCTCCTTGGCTATGCTTCTCTCGATGCAGGTATGTTTCCCTCACGATAGCACAACTGCTTATGAGACCGGGAACCGAGTTGTGAGGTGAGAAAATGCTGTGAAAAACAAAGAAATATTTAATAACTGCAACCAAATATTAGAAATCAATAAGTAAGTGTTATTTCAAAAATATCAGAATGTAACGGATTATACTTACTTACAATCTAATGTCAGCGTTGCGCTGCTGGTGAACCTCTGGGGAGTTGAGTACAGCACACTCCAATTGCACACGCCCCCTCGTATGCTCTGTCTCACTCGTACAAGCCTGCAACAGACAGAGAAACGACTTGGTATAAAATCAGTTGCCTCAGAGGAAAATCACCATTTACGTTAGAGAAGAGTTAAGTGAACTTATATACCCTACGTGAACTTCTCCCTAATCATCATCTACACAATGGATTCATCATCATCTTAAAGCTTCATCATACCAGACAGCCCACCAACAGAGCAGCAGCTCAACTACTGGCAGCAGCAGCAGAAAGCTCTCAGCTCGGCTGCCACCTCCGCTGTCACGGCTGCCACCTCCGCTGTCTCCGCCGGCTCCTCCTCCGCCTCACCCCTGAAGAGAAAGGGAATCTTCGTTCAACGAGAGAGGGGTGAGGAGATCGTGATTCCGGACAGTCCTCTGCCACAATCTACACCAGCTACCTGGGCGCCGTGACGAGCGGTGCTGTCAACTCAACCCAGCAAGCAGCCGGTGAAGAGGAGGCTAGTTTTCAAGGACGAGGCCGTGCTCACTCAATCAAAGGTTAGCTTAAAGAAATATTATTATTGTATTAACATGTAATGTGCACAAAATCTTTATAAAATGTGAATTAGTTTTTTTTTAAACTAATTTCCAATGGATAAAATCTTTTGTGCACATTACAAGTCTATGTTTATTTGAATAAATTGAACTATGAAATTACTGATTCTTATACTGTGAGCGAAGTCAAGACTGAGCTTGACTTCTAATTGTGCTATCAAAACAATCCGAACACAGATAAATTTTCATGATGGTTGCATTGAAATTTGGATAAAAATTCAAAATAAACATGTTTTAGTAATTTCGATAACAAATTCGAATATGTTGCATGAAAGATTATACTGAAACAATTCAATTATCTAGCAATTTGAATTGAGTTATGTTAAAGTAATCGGAGAATTTTCGAGTTATTTCTTATATATCATTATTATTACTTACTATATCAAATTACTGATTCGAATAATACATTGTTATTTGAATTATGAAAAATCCGATCACATGCATAAACTGTTTATAATATTTTGTGTGAAACAAAATTATTGTTGATAAAAATGTGCATGTAATGAACTGAAATATGGATTTGAATAATACATTGTTATTTGAATTATGAAAAATCCGATCACATGCATAAACTGTTTATAATATTTCGTGTGAAACAAAATTATTGTTGATAAAAATGTGTATGTAATGAACTGAAATATTGATTCGAATAATACATTGTTATTGAATTATGAAAAATCCGATCACATGCATAAACTGTTCATAATATTTCGTGTGAAACAAAATTATTGTTGATAAAAATGAGCAAGTAATGAACTGAAAAATTTTTCGAGTCAATTATCTAGCAATTTGAATTGAGTTATGTTAAAGTAATCGGAGAATTTTCGAGTTATTACTTACTTTCAGTTTTGAGTAGTGAATCTGTTGAGCAAGTTCTCTCTCTCTCTCTCGGATGATTTGATGATGAAAAATCTGAAACAAATAAGAGTCTAATGAAATATTTTTTCAACAGAAACGTGTGCCGGACGAGGACAGCTCGATTGTGCCTCTCTTGAGGGCGGAGGAGGAAGTGGAGACAGAGGATGAGGACGAGATGCAATCGGAGAGCTTTCTGAGATTATTGAATAGCCGCGTTGAGAAGCCATGGACGCCTCTCCGCGAGTTGGAAGAGGGGTTGCCATATCCGATATGTGACGTGAGAGAGGCGTCCAACCAGCACGGGTGTCGAATTGTGCTCAAAATCTGGGTACCCGGACTACGTACAACAGATGTTTATCTTCCAGGAAGATTTACCCGGACTTTGAGCACAAAAGACATTGAAAATTTCAAATTAAAGTGCAAAACCTTATCTCTGTTTGTAAAGCATGTTAATACTTTTATGACTGACATAAAAATTGTTAAATGCTAAATTAGCATTTAGCATTTTTTATGTCACTAACCATCTAGCATTAACATGCTTTACATGTTAATATGTATGTATGTGTCAGTAGTGTTCAATAAATAGTTTTTTTGTTATTCTATAAAAATTGTTCTCAATTCTCACCTGTTAGGATTGTGAGATAAGAATGCTAACGGCCTGACGTTGTTCATTTCGGCTCCCGTTTGTTTCTCGAGTTCTGCATGTTCTTGTGTTAGTTTAGTTCTAATTTTTAGCTGACTCGTGCTGTGTGTGATCATCTTCAATCATCACAAGTTTCAAGTTCTCATCTTGAGTGGTTACTGTGATTTAAATAAATTTTGATCATGTCTAAATCTTCGCCAGCAGTGCTAAGGAGCAAGCTAGCCAAGGTCGCAACCGGCGGCGATAAGGGTTCAGCATCGAGCGATTGCCCGTCGTCAGCATCATCCTCGTCATCGACCAAGGGGGAGGGGTGGCCGGCTGATATAGGCATGCTCAAGGAGTTTGTAGCCGAACTCTTGTCAGATAACAAGTTCCTTGATAGTATCGTCGACTGTGTTGTGTTAAAGCTGAATGATAATCTCGATGAGCTGATAAGAGCGCGCATCCAGAGTGAGTATGAACCGCGTTTGTCGGCTATGGAGAAAAAAATCGATTCATTGGAGGCTGAAATTCGCGACATTACAAAAAAGGCAGCATCTTGTACCGAATTGTATGAGCTTAAGTTGGACTCTCAAGAACAATACCAACGTTGCAATAATGTACGAATATTTGGCATTCCGGAGGTGAATGGAGAAAATGTCACCGAGATTGTCACCAAGCTGTGTAGTGACAGATTGAAAATCGCAGTGGATGCAGCGCAGATCGACCGCTGCCACAGAGTGGGACGTCTTCCTGGTACTGGAGCGACTCAGGCGAGACCGAGAGCTGTCATCGTCAAGTTCGTGAGCTACCAGACTCGGCGTTCGGTGTTATCAGCGAGGAGGCAACTCAAGGGTTCTGATATCACTATAAGAGAGGACCTCACGAGACGACGACATGCTCACTTCCGTGAGGTGGCAGCTAGAGTGGGCATCAGGAATGCGTGGACGATCGACGGCAGAGTGATGTGGCGCGAGGGTGACAGAATTCATTCCAGTGAGTCGTGAGCACTGATTGTATCCATTCAGATAAGCATGTCACCTTGGACTAAATATTAACTAAGAATTCAAGGAAAATAATTTAAAAGAACAGTTTTCTTTCTTATACATATTCTTTAACTGGCTGGATGGATAAAATCTGAGTCAGTCTTACACCTCCTTCAACAAAACATTGCCATTCAGTCAAATTCATAAATAATTTTGATGTCTACATTGCATAATTATCTCTGTGTGTGAATGAAGAGTAGCATCTATAGATTGTCATCTAGTTGTCTATCGTAATCCTGTTATCTTGGTTACGTCTTTCTTATCTGCTCCCTCTGTTCTCTGTTCTATTTTTTCCTGATATATAGGGTTTATCTTCACAGCAAGAGTACATGATAACAATATCGTTATTTCCTCTAATTTTTTAAAATCATGCTCTCGTTCTTTTCTTTGTCACAATCAAAACGATTAACCGCTCATTTTTTGTATCATTATTTTTCCTCAGCATGCAATTCATCATCTCAGTTTTGTTCTATATTTTTCTAATCAATTACACTATTTCAGAATAGTTTTATAATTCATAAAGTTACATCACTTAATCTGTCCTAACACTTTTCTCTCTATTCCAACATTATTTTTCCTGTATTTTTATCATTATGATTATTTTGTTTTACTGCATCTTCCCTCAAAACTTATGTTCTTCATATTAATGGCTGCTACCATTCCACTAATAATTTTCTGTTGTTGTGATGAATCTCATTCAATTAGAAATGGTAGTGAATTGAGCATTTATATAGCTGAGAAACTTCCTTTCTTCTAATATTGAGTCAGACAACTGTTTTTCCCCCTTCTCTTCCATTCATAATAGTTATGGAGCCGAATTTCACTGGCCAGTTACAAGTAAGATCATTGAGTATTCTCAATCTCAAATCATTGCATGCATTCCATTTTTGTATTACTCTTTCAATATTATAATGTTGTTTTGTTGTATATGTGTTGGTGTGAATGTGGTACGTTTGTCTTTTTTAAACTTGAATCTTTTAATTTTAAGCTGCCTAGTTTTTGCCTTTTTCTTCTTGTTCTCTGCGTCATTAATGCCCAATCTATTCTACAACTTGAATGACACAGCAGTATAACGATGCTGCCGCGCTGAGCACCGGCGAGCTGCTTAGGCAGGCGGTCACTCCATTTCCCGGCCGACTGAAGATTGCTCATGTGAATGCACAATCCCTCCTCTGTCACATCGACAAATTCAGGCATGTATTCGGAGGCCAGGATTGTGACGTTGTCTTGGTATCGGAGTCTTGGCTGAAACCTGACGTTTCAAATAGGCTTGTGGAACTTGATGGGTATGTACTCCTTTGTAACGATCGCTTACATAAAAACGGTGGAGGTGTTGCTGCGTTTGTTAAGCGCGCCTTGCTGCCGAGTCATAAGTATTCATCCAATTCATCGATTCCAAATAGACCCGAATACATGTTCCTTGAAATTAAATCTCATAATTTTAAAATGCTGATTGGAGTATGTTATCGACCACCTCATATAGGATTCATGAGTGACTTTGGAGATACCCTGTTGCGTCTCATGCTGCCGTACAGCACTATAGCTGTAATGGGAGACTTTAACACTGACTTACTAGGACGTGACACCTATGACAAGACTCAACTCACGACTATGTTTTATACTGGTGGCATGACCCTGCTCCCCCTCCAGGCGACCCATCATACCGCTACGTCTGATACGCTCTTGGACCTGATTGCTGTTTGTGATGAGCAGTCGGCTGTTGGCCATGGGCAGATCCCTTTCCCTGCACTGTCTGCTCATGATATGGTTTACCTTGTATATGGCTTAAAAAGTCCCAAACAGAAGCAGAAAATCATTGAATACAGAGATTACAAAAACATCAACTACCATGAGTTATTCAATGAGGGGATGACATTGAACTGGCAAACCATTTATGCAACTAATGATGTTAATTACATGGTGAATGAGTTGCATAATGGTGTATCCTATTTATTCAATAAGTATATTCCACTTGTGCAGCGCAGAGTGACAAGGGATCCTGCTCCATGGATTTCAAGAGAAATACGTCGGATGATGGCCGAGCGCGATCGGTGTAGTAGAGTTGTACGACGCACAAAGAGCTCTGTGGATTTCGATAGCTACAAGCGAATGAGAAATTTGTGCAAGCAGACCATCAGAAACGCCAAATCCAGATATTTCCAAAATCTGCTCTCCTCTGCTGGTTCATCTGCTTGTAAGTGGCGTAGACTGAGGTCGGTTGGAGTTGGTGGAGAGGGGGGCGGGCCTGTTGTGTCTCACTCACTGGACGATCTCAACAACTTTTTTACTGACATACCAGTTGGCTTCGATCGTGCCCATGACTACATCAACTCTTTGCCAGCTCAAGTAACTGGAGAGCCATTCTACTTTTCAGGTGTCTCAGCAAGTGACGTTTTGGCCGCTGTACTGAAAATAAAGAGCAATGCTATTGGGGCTGATGATCTACCATTGAAATTCATAAAAATTATGCTTCCCCTCATACTTCCCTTCATCACCCACATCATAAATACATCTCTCATGACTTCCGTTTTTCCTGAAAATTGGAAGTCATCTATAGTCATACCCTTAAACAAAACTCCCAACCCGTCCTCCCTTTCAGACTACAGACCCATCAGCTTACTATCTGTGCTCTCCAAAGTACTAGAGGTGATTGTCCACAAACAGATGAGTGAATTTATTTGCAGTAGGGGGCTTATTAGCGACTTCCAGTCAGGATTCAGGTCTGGTCACAGCACCAACTCTGCTCTTCTCAAGGTGGCTGATGACATTCGCAGAGCAATGGATGGCAGGGAGCTCACACTCATTGTCCTTGTTGATTTCAGCAAGGCCTTTGACTGTGTGTTCCATCCCATCCTATTGTACACACTGGAGGGTATGGGTTTCTCTCGTTCGACGGTGGCATGGGTGCGGTCCTACTTGCAGAATAGACATCAGTGTGTGAGACTTGGGGGTTCCTCTTTGCGCTGGCGACCAGTGGGACGAGGTGTCCCTCAGGGTTCAATCTTGGGTCCTCTGCTATTCAGTGCATACATTGACAACTTGACTCATGTACCAAATACTACAGAGCATCACTTGCAGCTGTATAAGCATTTCAAGCTTGGTGATGCGGCGACAGCTGTGAGTGCCATGAACCATGACCTTGCCCGTGTGATAACCTGGACGGAGAATAATGGTTTAAAAATTGATGAGAGCAAATCGCAGGTCATGGTTGTAGGTCACTCAAGACTCTTGACTAGACTAAGCCTTAATGACTTACCCCGCATAAGAATAAACAATGTTCAACTTGACTACAGCACCAGGGTGAAGAATCTTGGTTTGACTTTTACAAATACTCTCGACTGGACAGACCATGTAAACTCGACCAGTAACAAAGTTGTAGCTGGAATTAACTCTTTGAAAATGATTGGACACCTTTTACCTTTTCCTACTAAAATCATGTTAGTTAAAACATTGATATTCCCCTTTTTTTCTACTGTGACTTAGTGACTATGGACATGACTGTTCAACTTACTCAGAGATTGCAGCGCGCTCAGAATTACTGTGTGCGCTTCATCTTTGGTTTACGACGCGACGAACATATTACTCAATACTTTGGACAGCTCAAACTTCTAAGACTGCACGAATACAGGAGTCTCCATGCACTCATGTTCCTCTTCAAACTCTTGAAATCTCGGTCTCCCAATTACTTGGCAGCGGGGTTTCACTTCATGGGTGATGTTGGCAGGGGTGGAACGTGTCATGGAGCATGCTCATTGTCCGTTCCAATTCACAGAACTGAGCTATATAATAAGTCATTCCATGTTAGTGCGATTAGATTGTGGAATTCACTGCCAGCTCATATTAGGCTGCTCGACAGTCAACGCCGGTTCAGTGCGGCTGTCGTGGCGTGGATCAGGGGGGGAGGGCTTAACTAGGCGGTTTTACTCTATGTTCTTTAGAGGTGTGAGTGTAAGTGTGATTGTGTGGGTGTGTGTGTGTGTGTGTGAATGTTTTGTGTGAGTGAGATTTTTTCACTATTAAGATTTCTTGCTTTTAGTTTTCTCTTTTTTTTCCTCTTAATTCATTCAATTTGTAGCAAATTGATTTAGTAGTTTCCTTATAATTTTTAATTATCATTTAATTTCAAATTGTAATGTATATTATTATTTTTTTGTACTCATCATCGTGGGTTAAATGGAAGAGGGGGCTTCTATTGGCTCAATTTCGCCCACATCACTTTTATTGTAAAGTGTAAATAAAAGTCATTTATCTATCTATCTATCTATCTGTTATACACAGTTCACTAGAAGTAGTAGTAAAACATGTACACAACCAGACGTTCAGTCACCACTATGCACTTTTATTATGAGTGCTTGTCTATGAGAATGTCTTTTTATAGCTTGTTGTACGCACTCACAAGGGCGAGCGTCAGACACAGCAGGCAGTCGCTCACTCAGTCAAGGCCGACTTCAGTCAAAGGTCGGGCATTGCTCCCTCACATCTGTTTTGGCACGTGCCCATATCTGTATGGGCAGAACACTTCCTCCTTTCAAATTGTGTTTGCCTTTTCAGATTTGCTATTTGAAAAGAATAATTCTTTTAATGAAAGAAAATTCTTTTCAAATAGCAAATCTGAAAAGGTGAATTCGATTTGAAAGGTGAATTCATTTCTAAATTAATAGAAAACTCCTCTTGCAGAGAGAGGACTCAGCTACCTAGTTACAAACGTGATGAAAGCTAAAAATTACTTTGGTGGTTCTTTGAGAAAGAAGAAGAAGAAGAAGAATGAGGGGAAAAGTTATAGTAATGATATTAGGCGCAAAGCTATAGCTCAGTTGAAAAAGCATATTGCAGGAAAAGGGTATTTTTTGAAGCCTTTTCCTAGTATTAGTGGGGGCAGAATTTTAATTCCACCCCCACCCCCATCATCATATGGAGTGAGTTTATTCCCCCAAGTTAAGAAACGAAAAACAACAACAAAGAAGAGTAGGAAGAAGACAAAGAAGAGTAGGAAGAAGTAAAAGACATGAATATTGAAGGAGAATTGAGTAATTATGATTTGATTGATTGGTCAAAATTATTACAGATTCAGCTAAGAGGTATATATATTCTAGATGCATTACCCAAAAAAATTCTAAAAAATGAGAATGCCATTGTGAATTCAGCAAGGGAAAGCGAGGATGGGACACATTGGGTAGCATATAAGAAAGTTGGCTCTAATGTTTGGTATTTTGATCCAATTGGAAATTTACAACCGCCATACGAATTGGACAAATATTGGAAAAAAGAAAATGGAGTGAATATATTTTATAATGTAGAGCACATGCAACCATTAAATAGCGATTTTTGTGGTCATCTCACATTATTGTTTCTTGCAAATCAGTTGTAATTAAGTATTTGTGCTGAACACACACACACAAGATGGTTTTTATTACATTAAGATCTAACACAAGTAACCTCTATGAACATTTACAAGAATTATAGAATTGGATAAAAATCGTGAATGGGAAATTGGATTGATTAATTTTTGTAGTTACAATAGTATTGCAAACATTAACAAAGGAACAAATTCCAGCTTCAAATATGGCGATAGATTAATCGAGTTGGATACGGGTGCATATAAACTTGAAGATATTATAAAATCTCTAAAGAATAAATTGAATATTGATGAGAAGGAGAATAAACTTATTATATGTGCAAACACAAATACCATGAAGATTGAAATTCATTCTGATAAGCCTATTGATTTAACACGTTCTGATTTGATTGCTAAGATACTTGGTTTTGATAATGTTGTTTTGCAGCCAAATAAATGGCATTATTCTCAGCATTTGGTTAACATAACAAGCATTGGTGGTATTGTAGTTGAGTGTAATTTAGCATGTGGTAGTTACTCTGATGGAAAACAAAAACATATAATCTACGAATTTTTACCAAAGGTTCCTAGCGGCTATTTAATAAATGAAGTACCCTCTCCAATTATTTATGTACCTTTGAATACGCATCGAATTCAAACTATTAATGTAAAGGTAACGGACCAGAACGGATCGTTTATTGATTTCCGTGGAGATACAATTACAATTAGGTTACACATACGTGGAAAGTAATGGGTTATCTTGTTTACAATCCACGTTAAAATAAGACGTGTACACGTGATGTCATTAGAGAGACAAACGTGAGAGCGTCAACACCTAAAAACAAACGTGCTTTGTCGGCTAAAAGCGAGAGAATATTAGAAAAGTTGGGTTTTATAGTTGATTTGCGTCATGTACGGCGCAGCAATTAGTGAAATTCTGGATGTGGAGACAGACCTTCAGTTTTATAATGATATTACTAAATTTCAGTTCCATACTCATACAGTATATTCGGGTCAAGAAAAAAAAAACTCTGACGAGGCACGTATTGTATAAATTCTTTAGATGTCTATTGTTTACCTTGCAAATCATTCATTTTTATTGAGGGAACAGTTAACTGTACAAAACGGGAACAGACCCAGCCGATGCACCAGTTGCAGCAGACTATAAATTAAGCAGTAACGTATCGGCAACCTTTTTGATAAAATACGATATGAATTAGCAGGTCAGCAAATTTCCAAATCAAGATTGATTGGATTAACATCCACAATTAAAGCTATTCTAGTGAAGAATATGCTCGATAAAAAACATATCACTTGGCTGGTTTTGACAGAGCAGGATATGAGCTAACGGATAATAAATTCACTTTCTGTGTACCACTCAAATTAATCCTCCCGTTTTTTGAAGATTTCAAAGAATAATTTTAAATTTGAAACAGGAACTCGTCCTTATTGAGGCGCCGACAGATCTAAATTGTGTTGAGTCGGCAAGTGGAACAAATGTTAGTGTGAAAATTAAAAAAACTGCAATAGAGAATGCCTACATAACTTTAGAAGATCATGTAGACTGAAATTTTTGAGACTGCTCGACGCTGACACTCCACTGAAATTAGGTTTCCGACATGGGAAATTTGTGAATTACCAAATTTGCAAATTCACTTAACCATTCTTGGGCAGTTCGCACCGCCATCGAGTTTTGATAGTCCAAAATATAATTGCATTTCAAACTGATCGTAAGAATAAATTAAAAAATCAATATCTAATTCATAGCTGCGGTGGTATTTACAATGTTAAGTATATTGAACAGCGAGTATTATCCATATGAAAATCTGCTAGGTAAAAAGGAGGTATTATACTGCCTGTTCCTGGATTTCGCGCCCTCGTATTATAATCATTCAATCAATAGCGAACTCGGAACAGAAATTGACTTTAAAACGTTTTGTGAATCAACACCGCTGTGTTGTAGATTGTTCCACCAAGCAAGTAATTTGAAATCATCGACAGATGTTCGTATGAACTGGAATTTAATAGGTGCAGTATATGCAAATACTTCCGCCCTATTGCGTTTTAATTAGCGGATGTTGATGG
>NC_052519.1:2538918-2591219 GCF_014356525.2 Nilaparvata lugens
ACGATAAGTCGTCGGTCCCGACTACCTAAAATTAGTCACTCATTACCCACGCACAAGCCTATGTGGGCATCACCCTCAGTATTGTTATTATTATTATCTCTTTTATCTCCATTTTCATGGGTCATAATAAGGTGTCATTGGCTTATTAGCTAAATGACACTTTTCTATCTTGGTATATTGAGAAAACGTCTTAATAGCGATGTTGTGCTAAGTATTACTGCTTTCCGCATTAAATTTTGTACCCATGCAGGTAGTCTCAAACTGTGCAACCTTTCCGGCAGTTCCCTTGGTTATCACCTGTACTGACACTATCAAAGGTACTATCATCACTCTCTCTTGCTTCCACATATCCTCTATCTCCTCTGCCACAGGCAAATATTTAAGCAGTTTCTCATTACTGTATTGCTTTGAATTGTGCGTGTTTGGTATGCCTATGTCTATTAAATATGTGATTCGATTCAGTTTATCTATTATATGATGTCTATAATCTTATTATTATTATTATTATTATGTGTTTGATGCCGAGGGTCTCATACCAATAAATAAAGTCAAACATGACAATATCTTAACGCCATGAAATTATTATTCAGAGTGCATTCTATTTGGAAATTAGATAAAACTGAAAAATAAATCGAATGTAATTTACCTTGATAATGGAGCCCAAGCCCTTCTGTTCACCACAATAGTACAGGTTTCGGTTTCCGATGACTTTGCCCTTGATCATTGTCAGCTGGCCTTCAGACAGTTCGGGAAAGCGGATGAATAGTAAGAGAGACACGGCATACTTAAGAAAAGAATCGCCCAGAGTTTCCAATCGCTCCAGATTGAAAATATCGTGTGCTGAAGCAGTAGTCAGAACCTGAAATTGACAATTTTATTTAAAACTAACTGGTAACCCGTGCTCCGCAAGGGTCTAATGAAAAACTTGACAAACTGGAAACGTGACGTACTGAAATCTTGAAGAATTTTAAATGGGCCTATGACCATCCTTGTTAAGTTGAGAATCTATTTGCAAAATGTCAAGTTAATCAGTCCAGTAGATGATGGATCATTCGTGAATTCCCTATCCCGTACGTGTGTAAGCCAATTTTTTCCTATATTATGCAGAGTGATTATAAAAGGGCTTTACAACTTTGAAAGCACAAAAACATTAATTGGAATTACTTACAGAATTGAGAAAGGTGTCATTTTGTTACAAAACACTTGAAGTTCAAGGTGTGGGTGTTATTTTGGTTCGATGTGACAGCCAGCAATTGGTGATGCGACATACATCCCACCGATAATCGATTTCTTGCCACACTCGTACCAGTATATCAGGCATACCTTGTGCAACCGCAGCGATCTGAATGTGATCCGATTTCGGAGGTCATTTAGATTGTCTGGTAGAGGCGGAACATAAACCTTATCCTTAATGAAACCCCACATGAAGAAATGCATCGGTGTTAAATCCAATGAGCGAGGTGGCCATGCAATTGTCCCTGCACGGCCAATCCAGTGAAGTCTACAAATTCCTGCACTTCCCGGTGGAAATGAGCGTATGCACCGTCATGCTGAAAGTAGAAGGGAACTTGTTCATCTTGTTCAGCATGACGGTGCGCCACCTCATTTCCACGGGAAGTTTGGGATTTTCTAGACATTCGCTTTCAACTTCGCTGGATTGGCCGTGCAGGGCCAATTGCATGGCCACCTCGCTCACCGGATTTAACACCGATGCATTTCTCCCTGTGGAGTTTCATGTAAGGTTTATGTTCCGCCTCTACCAGACAATCTAAATGACCTCCGAAATCGGATCACATTCGGATCGTTGCAGTTGCACAAGTTACGCATGATATGCTGGTACGAGTGTGGCAAGAAATCGATCATCGGTGGGATGTATGTGGCTACTCTTCATTTGTAGAGCTTTAATCAAATAAAATTGAACATGACTTTCTACTAGTAACGGATCAACAACATTTGATATTCATGAATGAATCAATGACAACGAAAACATATGGTTTATCATATCATTCTACCCGGCTAGATTTTCGTGTTATCTTAGGGGCAAGATGACGGAGCGACACAGTGGACTCTTGTCCATCAGGGCGACGAATGTGAGCATACTCTGGGTTTGCCTCAATCAATTCAACTTCTTCTACTGATGAATCTTGCTTTGAATTTCGGTTCATTTTCTTCAGCCAAACTGGTCCTGGGCTCATTAGCCAAGATGGTAGTGACTGTCCATTTGTTGAGGATCTCATGTGTAGGAACATTCGTTCATGAGGGGTGCAATTTGTTGTAGTACACAAAAGAGATCGAATAGAGTGAAGTGCATCAGGCAACAATTCCATTATATCGCTCTACTTGACCATTCCCTCTCGGATTGTAAGGCGTTGATCTACTAGTTGCTATCCCTTTTGAGCCAAGAAGTTCTTCAACTCAGTTGACATGAAGGATGTTCCTCTGTCTGTGTGAATATAGCTTGGAAGGCCAAACATTGATATTAATGAGACCAGGCAATTTATGACTGTTCTCGCAGTCATGTCTGGACAAGGAAATACAAAAGGGAATCTTGAGTACTCATCAACCATCACCAGTAGGTATTTATTTCTTGTTTTTGATTGTACGGGTCCTTTGAAGTCCATATTAATTCGTTCAAAAGGTTTTGTTGCCTTTATGAGATTTCCTTTTGTCTTCATATACTGTGGTTTTATTTCATACCCAAGGAACTTCAATGATTTTTTTGAAAATTTACATTTTTCTTCATTTATAGTCAAGCCATACAATTCAATTACTTGTTGAAATTTCTTAAGATTTCTGTCATGTTCTTCTTGATCTGAACCGCAAATGACAACATCATCCAAATAGGCAAAGCAGTCGTTCAAATTCTCTCTTTCTATAAGTCCGTTTATTGTACGTTGGAAGGCAGCTACTCCATTGGTTACTCCGAATGGTATTCGTTTGAACTGATAAAGTTTTCGGCCTACTTCAAAGGCAGTGTAATGTCGTTCATTCTCAAGAATCGGTATTTGATGGTAAGCTGACTTGAAATCTACAGTACTAAAAATGTTGTACTTGGCAATTGTGTTTACAAGATCTTCGATCAATGGGAGAGGGTATGCGTCTAAATTTGTGAATTTATTAATAGTCTGTGAATAGTCTATGACCATTCGTTTCCTCTGTCCATTGGTTACAATGAAAGGCTGGGCACGCCAACTGGACTGGCTTTCCTCAATTATTCCTTCTGTAAGGAGGCGATTGACCTCATTCTTCATGAATTCATAGTCATCTTGTGGGTGTCTTCTGGATCGGGTAGTTATTGGGTGGCAATCGGAAGTCAAGTCATTGAAAAGGGAACATGGTTTTATCATGGCCTCCACCAGGAGGCAATCTTTCAAGGGTGGTGTGGTTGTAGAATTATTATCTATTACAAGAGGCTGTTTATTACCATTGAATGCTAAACTTATTGTAGAGTGATTCATCAAAAAATCGTGACCAAGTATCACATTGCAACAGCATTCTTTTAATACCAAGAGTTTAATATTGTTGTATTCATTTCCTTTGTACACAATATTGCTATAAACACATGCTTTTGTAGCGGTGTTATGTTGAACAGATGCAAATCTTATAAAACAAGAATCTGATGCAGTTTTAAATTTATTTGTTTTTGCAAATTTTTCATCAATAAAACTGGCAACACTTCCGGTATCAATAAGAGCTGGTGTATTTATTCCATTCACCGAAACAATAATTGTAGCTTTAGAAAGATTACTGATAACTTTTAGATTAAAGATAACTTTTAGAAAGATTATATACCAGCTGCAGTAATAGTTGACGTAGTTAGTTTTTCTTTGAGCGTTTTACTTTTACACACAAGGGAAAAGTGTCCAATTCGGGAACATTTATGACAAGTCTTTCCTATTGCAGGACATTCTTGAGAATTTGAGTGTTTTTTATATCCGCAACGTTGGCATTGAACGGATTTCTCTACAATTGCCTGTCGATTTTGGGTTACAGCATTAACATCTGAGAAAGATTCACTCAAGCTTATGTTTTTATTTTCTTCAACAGAGTTTGTATAACAAGTACTTTTAAAGGAGTCGGCATATGTTTTTGCGGATTCAAGAACACGTGCTTGGGAAACGGTTTCTTGTAGACTCAAATCTCCTTGTAGAAAAAGTTTCTCTTTAATTTCAATAGAACATAACCCTGAAACAAGAGCATCTCTAATATGCTCGTTTTTGTTTTCTTCGGCTGACACTCTAGTGAAGTTACATGATAAGCTTAATCTTTTTAGTTCAGAATAGTAGTGAAGTGCATCAGGCAACACTTCCTCCCATCGATTTGAATCAAGTCCTCGTGATCTTAGAGCTAGTGTTATTGCTTTCCATATAATTCCATTAACCCCCTTACCTTTTTATTTGAAAAAGGCTACTGGTCGAGAATTTTGTGTTAATGTTGCACCAATTGCAAAATCTGATGCATCTGTCTCAATTATGAATGGTACATTTTCATCAACAAAGAGCAGTACCGCGGAAGCAATTTCATTTTTCAACAATTCCAATGTTTCCACTCTCTCTCTGCCGTAGGCGAATCTGGGTCGATAGATAATTCCTTTGGCTTGAGAAACTTGTCAATATGTGATTCCATCTTATCTTCTTCGTAGTTACGGTTTTCAATCGTTTTTATCTTTTTCTTTGTCGGCATTTTATTTGATTAAATTGAAATAAGTAAACTCTTCATTTGTAGAGCTTTAATCAAATAAAATTGAACATGACTTTCTACTAGTAACGGATCAACAACATTTGATATTTATGAATGAATCAATGACAACGAAAACATATCTCATATCAGTTTATCATATCAGTGGCATTAACAACGGCAGTCACATAAACCCAAAATAACATCCACACTTTAAACTTTGAGTGTTTTGTAACAAAATGAACCTTTCTTAATTCTGAAATTAATTTCAATAAATATTTATGTGCTTTCAAAGTTGTAAAGTCCTCTTATAATCACTCTGTATCATAGAAAACGAAGTTATTGGAACAGCTAGTTTGATTTGCTCTACTGGTTTTCAGGAAAACATTTTCTTACTCGATTGAAATTTTCATCGTGTAAAATCGAATTTTCATCGTCTATTTTTGTTGTATAAATTTGAAAATATGAAAACATTTTCTCCCAAAGAGCACTTCAAACGCCAGCTTTCCTTATAAATAACACCAATACTTTCTGATAAAACAATACTATCAGTTTGATGTAAATCTCACTTGATACTTTATTATTAACGTATTGTCATTATTCATTCAATCATCCTGCAAATCAAAAATCATATTGATAGCATTTATAGTTTTAGTTCAACATAATTATGATTATCAAATAATCATAATTCGATATGAAATTTCATGTAAATGTTCCTAGAATCTGTGACGTCAAGTAATTTCATTTATTCATTTACTAGCAGGTAACCCGTGCTTCGCAAGGGTCTATTTAAAAACTTGACAAACTAAAAACTTGACGTAATGGAATCTAGAAGAATTGAAAAAAGGCTTATAAGAATCCTCGGTTAATTAAGAATTTATATGCAGCATTTCAAGTAAATCAGTCCAGTAGTTCAGACGTGATGATGCTTCAAACATAATTTTTCTATCCTTTACACGTGTATACGTGTTTAAGCCAGTTCTTTCCTTTATTATAGTATAGAAGATGATAGATGGATGGATGATCATTGTTATTTTACTAAAAGATAGGATAAGTTGAGTAGTTTCCCTTTCAGAGGGAGTTTTGACAACCCACAAAACTCATTTTCGACCATATGATTTGGTGATTTTTTATTTTGTTATGAAATGGTATGTACCATTTATGAAATTTGAACATTAATTCTGAAAAATCTAGAAGGAAAATCGAAATTTGGGCTTCCAGGTGCACGAGATTGATATTTTTAGAATCTATGTGCAAAATTTGGAGATTTAAATCATTCCCGTTTTTCCGGTATGCAATCCACAAGTTGACATGTTTTGATGCGAACAAACGAACACACAAACAAACGAACAAACACAACCCTACTCTCTCTTATTATATAGATTTGTAATCATACAAGCATTAAGACCAATTCAAATATAACCTTCATTATATTTTTGAAATTAATTAAAACGAGTTACCTGAAGAAAATCAGCCAGTTCTACACCCGGAGCTTCGTGTTTGGAATTGAAAATCGAGAGATGAGGAGTGACTGTTTTGGAAGCGTATTCTAATGCTTTGATCTGAAAAATGATTCAGCAAGCTATAATTTATTTATACATTGATAGATACAATATCATTATGAATTATAAGGGGTATTCACTATTCAGAATGTTGGAGTTAGCTGGCTAAGTCGAGCTATTCGCTAACTCCTGCTATTTGCTAAGTCTGTGTTAACTCAATGCTATAGTGGTACGATAGAAAAAAAATAGCAGACGAGATAGCAGATAGCGCTATATCTACTATGAAAGGCGGTGGTAACGCAGACAATCGGCAACACTGAAGTCCTATCAATTGCACTGACTTATAAACGTGTAGCTCACTATAATGAGCCATATAGATGGGAAACACTTATCTTTGATTCCTCACCAACTTTTTGCTGGTAACGATGTTAGGCGAAGTTTATAAAATATAATTAAAAATATTTTATAATACTGATAAAACTAAGACTTCCTAAATCGTATAAACCACTTGTTTCCAGAAATTGTTTGTATTTCTTGGCCCTACGTTTTTCAACAATATTCCTCTTGAAATAAAGAGAACACAAAATCGACTAGTTTTTAAAACAAAAGTTCTTAGATGGCTTAGAGGTCTTATGCCTGACTATCTAGAGACCTTATTCAATGTGATTTCATAATTAAGGCTGTGCAAAGGCTAAAAATAAACTTTCTACTGGTGATATTTTTCATAGTTTTTCGATTTGTATATCATCAAACTATCAAAATGAAAAAGTTTTCTTAGGATTTGAGAGGCTTTTGTTCATTCCATGAATGCCAATAAAGCTATTATTATCATTATTAAGAGATAAATCCATAAGATTTAGTGGATAAATTCTTCATGGTATTAATGATTGAATAAAACAAAAATTACCTGAAAATAACAATTTTTGATAAAGTGATTCAATTTACCAAAAATAACTTGTTTTGGGTTATTTTTAGTCAGTTTTAGTAAATTGAATACATTTTTCAAAAATTGATATTTTCAAAACATTTTTGTTTTATTAAATCAACAATATCATGAAGAATTTATCCGCTGAATCTCATGGAATTATCTTTTACCGAATTTGAATTGTTCTGTCCCAAAAATTTGAACTTTTAGGCGCTCATATCTCAAAAAGTAATGATCGGAAAAATAATGATTTCCTGAGAAAACGTTTTTCATTTTGATAGCTTGATGATATACAAATCGAAAAACTATGAAAAATATCACCAGTAGAAAGTTCATTTTTAGCCTTTGCACAGCCTTAAAATACTCTGACAATGGTGGTTATGCATTGGGAAAATGAGCCGGATTTGGAAAGTGAGCATGTTGAGTGTGAATGTGTGAGTGATTGGTTGCTAATTTTTCCTTCTTTCTTCTTTTTCTATTTTTCTACTTCTCTATAAATTCATAAATTAACAAATATTCATTCCTGCTCGCCTACGTAGAGTATTGTACTCTCAGCAAGCAGTATTTTTCCATCAAAATTCACATATTAGTCCTGGTTTAGCATGTTCGAATCTTTGTTTAAAGTTATCGTTCAATAATTCGACTAAGTACTTTATAATATTATTAGCTTATTTCTGTAATCTTGACCTTCCGGCAGTCGTGCTGTTGTCAAAAGTACAACAGAATCAGTTTTTTTGCTGCACAAAACTATTGAATGGAGTGGTGTCAGTGAATGAGTCACCTATGCATTCCAAAACTTTCTCCCCATCACTCCACTGAGTTGCAGTATCAACCGAGCAATCGTTCAGTCTAGGTGCCATTTAGTCGCGACAGTGCATAAGATAGGGAAAGACTGTATACGGGGACTGCAAACGAACCAATAACACAGAATTGATGGCTTTGCTTGGTGTACCTTATTGGGCTACGAATTGGTAATCATCCAAATGTGTATAAGCGTAAAATAATCCAATGAGATGGGAATAGTAGTTATACAATTAATTAGTATGTTTTGACAGTAAACAGAGTACATAAAACTTGGAAAATTGTGTGTTGTAAAAATTACAACACGCGACTGCTCATGTGATTGAGTAGGACACGACCAACGTTAGTAGACAGAAGGTTGATCACTCGCAGTTGTAAGATTCGAAGTAGTGGGGAGAACGCCAGCGTGACGTCACGTGTAGTAAAAAAGTGATAGAGTAACCACACTGAGCATACAGTTCATTCACAGTATCTTCAAATACATCGTCGTTTAATCCCCTCAAGATTGACCTAGAACTTGAAAATTCTCCATACTTATAGCGAATGAATCACCGATTCTAATGATGTTAAATATTTCAAGTTCATTCAACTTGTATGAATAAAGTGAAGTTGAAAGTTTTTCAAGAATCTAAAAACGTGACACGAAAAAGTTAATAAGCTGGAAAAGCGTTGGTAGACAACGTTATACTATTATAATTTCAGATTAACCCATACAAAATCTTGATAGACCAATGCATTGCAATAAACCGATCCCGATAAATCCAATGAATTCCATTCATATAAATGCACTGAACACATGCTGGTATCGAGCACATGTTCTACGAGAATCAAAATTATCTCATCTCCGAAATTCAAAAGCTGATGTATAGCCAAACTACAAAATATAAATACATAATAATTATTTAACGAAAATCCTAAATAAATGCTGTAAATCACCCCGAAGACTTCTGCTACTGCAGACATTGACAACAGAGTTAACAGCTAGATGGAGATTCGATGAGAACTACTATCCAAAAACTAGTTGCCAGCCCGAGAATCGAACCCGGTACCTCCCAATTGCCAGTCAGGAATGCTTACCCTTACACCAAACTGACAATCTCTGGATAGCAGCGCTCATTTTATACGAAGCCATAGCGGCCAACCAGTTTACAGATGGAAATGAATAGAGAATGCATTTATTCTGATGCTAGTTAATACATAATTTATTTCAATTTATTTATTTATTTATATACAGCATTTATTTAGGATTTTCGTTGAATAATAATTATGTATTAATTAGCATTTGAATAAATGCATTCTCTATTTATTTCCATCTGTAAAATATAAATACAACCTAGAAAATAAAGAAACCTCAAGGTTTTAAAGGAAAGGTTAGGAGTTGGGGGTTTTTGATTTTATATGTCAAAATGGTTGTATTATTTGAATGTTTTGATAATTATTGTAAAGCAGAAACAGAAAGCTTGCATGTCAGAAAATGTTTGTGTTATATAATTTGACTATACGTCACCGTATGATTTTCAAGAATGCGATATTCTGCCTACTCTGTACTACAGCTTACGTCACGGCTGCAGCTCTTCCACTCCAATTGCATTTCATGTGTGATGAGTGATCAACCTTCTGTCTACTAACTTTGGGCACGATTACCGGAAGGTTAAGCTGTATGATATATTTTTTCTTACAATTTGTATAAAAATTGTGAATTGGATTGATTAAAATTTGAATTTGAATATGAAAATAAACCTCGTTTGATAAAGTTTCGACAAACCTCGAGCTGTTGGCGATCCTGAGCTAGCGACTGGATATTTTGTTCGACGATCGGTTTGGAGACAAAGTCGTCGTAGAAGACGATGTCGACCAGTTTGACTTGGTCGATGGCGCGCTCTATGTCGATGGGCTCCTGCTCGGTTCCCCACGGATAGTTGTTGGTGTCCAGGTCGAGTGCACTCCGCGGCTTGATCGTCACCGTCTTCGCAGTTGGCAGCACTGGCTGCTGCTTCTCCTCTTCATCGCGAAGACACAGCTGCTCCACGCTGATAGGACGCCAACTCCTGCCTGAAACCAACCAACCAACCAACCAGCTTCAGTCTACCGCAAACTCAGTCTACAATTCAACAGGCAAATGTATTTTCTGTATGATTGGTTGTGTATAGTGAGGTCTACGTTATAATGGCAGTAGAGAAGGATAGGAGAATAACGTTAAATAAATAAATATTTTTATTGCATAAAAAGCTCTACAATTACAGAGTTAGATGTAAGTTGAGACACGAAGCGAAAAAGTATCTAAAAAATCTCACGAATGTTTTAAATACCACCATATAAAGCTGTTGCATACACTATTATTTTATCTACGATTACTCAAGCAAAATATCACATTGAAGAATTGTTGTAAGGTTAGAAAATCAACCAAAAAACCTATATGATGAAAAGAGTGAAATAAAAATAAGTGAAAAGCGAATCAGAGAGAGTGAACAGCTTACTTTTCACTCATACCTTAGGCTGGCCACTAACGGTTGACGTTATTAACACTATTATTTTATCTACGATCACTCAAGAAAAGTATCACAATGAAGAATTGTTGTAAGGTTAGAAATCAACCAAAAAACCTATATGATGAAAAGAGTGAAATAAAAATAAGTGAAAAGCGAATCAGAGAGAGTGAACAGCTTACTTTTCACTCATACCTTAGGCTGGCCACTAACGGTTGACGTGCATGCACATACATTAAATCAGCGAGTGGCTTCTATCTAACATGAAATAAACAACCAATAACAATAAATAAACCACGGGAAAATTACAATTAATAATGATAGAAAATAATTCAACCTCAAAAAAAACAGCGAAATAAAAACATAGATTGGAAATACAAAAACCTAGCCTCAAAAAAATTTGATCGAAGCGTTTCGCTGTGAACACAGCTGTAATGACAAAACAATGTAAGTCGACTGTGTGTGTGCATGCTCGTTCAACCGTTAGTGAAAACTATATACATGTAAGGCTCAACTCACACTACCTCGACTCAAATCGTACGACTCCAGTCGAGGATACTGCAGTCTAACGACCTTACGACTTTCTTATTCATTGTCACTACTTCAGTTCCATGCTACTCCATTTCTAACCTCACATTATTAAAATATAAGATTCAATTTGTCACTTCTGCGCATGTAACAAATTTTATAATAATTATTATGACTAGTAGTTCTGTGAACAGTAAACCTCACGCAGTATTCTCATCCACAAGTACCTGATTGAAACTATAGACCTTTTGGAAATACAGCAATGGACTGGCTTCTCCACACATCTGTGTAATTAATCACTTGTCAGATTCTATAGTCTGATTTTTACTCTAATATTGGCGTATGAAGGAGGCTCCTTTTTCCTTTTATATTTTCCTTGAAATGCAAAATTTCCAAAAAAAAAACTTGTATATACGTAGACGCGCAATTAAAAAAGGAACATGTCTGTCAAATTTTATGAAAATCTATTACCGCGATTCGCCGTAAATACGCAACATATAAACATTAAGAGAAATGCCAAACCGTCGACTTGAATCTTATACCTCATTTCGCTCGATCAATGAATATATTGTCTTATCTAATTCTTATTATTGTCTTATCTAAAATGATAAAACATTACTTTCATCAAACAAACCCTCACTTTTATTAAAAATGCACTGTACTACGCAACTCAAGTCGAGGCTCCACCAACATGTCGAGTCGACGCTCGACTCAGTCTCACAGTCGTGAGGTCGCGGAGACTAGAATCGACTGATCTGAGTGTCAACATTTGGAAACACACGCTGCGTCGAGGAGAGACTAGAGTCGCAGTCTCTTCTCGACTTGAGTCGCGTAAGTGTGAGTTGGGCCTTAATACCTGGTGGCAGAGTGACGGTGCTCAGGTTGAGATCGGTGGCGATGGTGACGCGGAGCTCGTCGGCCAATAGGAGCGCAGTGATGCGATGCACACAGCTGGGCAGCAGGGTGGCCTTGAGCCAATAGGCGGCCGGCACCGCGCACCGCACGCACAGCTCCGGCACCAGCGATTCCTCAAACTCCTCCTCTTGCTTCTTCTTCCGCTTATACGTCGCCTGCACACTATGTCTTCAAAGCAAACCAAATCAAACATAACTATAGTGCGGTACACGTTATAATGGCAGTGTTTCATTAGCAATGCTTGCTTGTTTGTTTGTTTTTAAAGCTTCCCAGAGACTCTAATCAGAGTATAGGAATTCTCAAAAATTTATAATACATACAGTATTACAAAAAAAGAAGAAAAAAATACACAAAGGAACCCTCTCTACACACAAACTCTTCTGTGGTATAGAATACTCCAAGCATCAAAAAACTTTTTAATTCCTTCTCAAAAACATCGAAATCTTCACAATTTTTCAAGTGAGTAGGAAGCTTTCTAATAAATTTAAGGCCCATATATGTAGGTTTCTTCTCAAAAAGAGCTGTTCTGTGATACAGTGAAGCATAGTCTCCTCTTTTTCTGCAATGGTATTGCTATCCTTGTCTATCATTCAACAAAACGGATAGCGCTATCTCGTTCTCGCTTTGCTCTTTTATTATTATTATTAGTCAATCGTCAATTGACCGCTCATGGAGGAGGCATGCGGATTCATCAAAAATCAAGTCCATTATCTAACTAGTCATATTTTAATATTTTTTAACCTAACTTCCCAAACGTTGTTCATAATGAGCAATAAATTCGTCCCTTGGATATGGAGATATATCCAGTAACTCCCTCTTCAATTGAGCTCTAAACTCCCTACCTGTGATTTCCTTCAGACGTAGAGGTAATATATTTTATAATCTTATATCAGAGCTTTTTACACCTCGCTCATATAGAACCGTATGATGGGCATCGTCCCTTAAGTTTAGCCTATATCTTGTCTCATAATTATGGAATAATGCTTCCGTATTGAATGAGTTCTCATATTTTTTTATTGATCATATAGTTTCAAGGATGTATAGGCTAAGCAATGGTAGGACTTTAAATTGCTTAAAAAGTGGCCGACAACGATTTCTTATTGATTCTCCAGCTATTAATCTTATCGCCCATTTCTGAAATCTGAATATCTCGATAATATCACTCGAATTGCCCCAGAAAACAACCCAATCTCTGTTGCCAGATCGTCTTTTAACAATGTATAATTAATAATTAATTAACAAAATATTTCATCTTAATAATAAAAATTCATTATGAAATTATTGAAAAATATAATTTCTGCTTAATAAAATATAAATCTATTATATGAGAATGAACAGTTAATATTAAATCATAAATCGTTATCAGTTACCCTCCATAGAAGGCATTGATTGACAAGACAGAGGATCGGCAATGTTTTTCTCCTATCTTTCTCCACTGACATTATAACGTGGACCTTACTATAGTCTTAGGCTCAACTCACACTTACGTGACTCAAGTCGAGAAGAGACTGCGACTATAGTCTCTTCTCGACGAGGCATGTGTTTTCAAATGGTGACACTCAGACCAGTCGATTCTAGTCTCCGCGACGACACCATTTGAAAACACATGCTGCGTCGAGAAGAGACTAGAGTCGCAGTCTCTTCTCGACCTGAGTAGCGTAAGTGTGAGTTGAGCCTAAAAGCTTCAAAAATTAATCAGCACAAATAGGAAGTATAGAGGTGCGTACAGGCTGATGCGCCACGTGACGAACACGTGCATTTTACTTGTAATCAGCTGATGCTATGCTTATTAAAACCGTATCTTAGGCTAGTTTCACACTCATTCGGTTCGTTTCGTTTTCGGCAAATTCCGATAAGTGTGAAACGGTTAGGCTAGCTTCACACGCATTTGGTTTCATTCGGTTCGGTTCGTTACTGAAAACGAATGAGGCTTTCATACATGTCAGGTTTTAATTCGTACGGTTCTAATTAGGTATTTCCTTCTCAAACACAGCTGTGTTTGGATTTTCACAGTTTATGCTGGTATATTTAAATATAACAGTTGGTGTTAAATTGTAAGATGTTATTTCTTGAACAACAAAACTTTAAATTTAATTAAAGATGTGAATTATTTGAATAGTTTCTTTTTGATTATGTTAATTTTGGATGTTCAGAGAGATTATTTTTTAAATTGAAAATTTGTTCTTTTCGTTTTCGGCAAATTCCGATAAGTGTGAAACAATGATTCGGTTTGAATTCGGAACCGAATAGCAACCGCATAGCAACGAACGCCCCCTCGACACGAATAAGTTTCATCATATTCGAATTCGAACTAGGGAAACAGGAAAAAAAACAAAGTCTTTTACACACGCTTGCCTTTTATGTTTTTATTTCAACCTGATATCGTGATTATCTGTTTCAAAATTTTCCAAGTCAAAGGTCCGGTTGCACAACAGCCGGTTAAATTTTAACCGTGATTAATTTCACGAAAACCAATCAGAGAAGGCGTTTTTGATAAGACGGCTTCTCTGATTGGTTCTCTTGAAATTAATCACGGTTAAAATTTAACCGGCTCTTGTGCAACCGGCACAAAATCATATGGTCAATTCATTTCTGTTAGTTCACAGGAACATTTTTTTGCTCAATGAATAGTTTGCTAAAAAATATGAAAGATAAAAATTAAAACTCATGGAGAGTTTTTTTCCACGAATATTACATGATTTCATCAATGGAGAGAAGAAATGAAGGTTATATACCATGTGTCAAAACAAGGAACACATTTTCAATTCCATTTTCATTTCAACATCAAAAATTAACTATAAAGAAAATAAAAATCTCAGTACCCTTTTTTAAAATATTTTATCACATGTTTCGGTCATTTATTTTTATTTTCTTTATATTACAAGTAGCCCTATACAGGAAGGAGATAAATCAAAAATTAACATAGCCTAATCAAAAAGAAACTATTCAAATAATAATTCACTAGTTTTAATTATCTTTAAAATTGTGTTGTTCAAGAAATAACATGTGTTATATTTAAATATACAGCTGTATATTTAAATATCACAGCTGTTATATTTAAATATAACCAGCATGAACTGTGAAAATCCAAACACAGCTGTGTTTGAGAAGGAAATACCTAATTAGAACCGTACGAATTAAAACCTGACATGTATGAAAGCCTCATTCGTTTTCGGTAACGAACCGAACCGAATGAAACCGAATGCGTGTGAAGCTAGCCTTACTGTTCTGTACAAATATAAATATAATCAGCTGATAAGAAGCGATTGGGGGAGTCCGGCCTCACAACGTGTCAAATTATTATACAGAGTGAGTCATATATATATATATAAGTTAGGCGAGCTACACTCTCCTTATCTGTTTACGTCTTCACTATCACCTGATAAGAGTTTGTTTTTGTTTTTCAAAATAAACGAGTGAGGACATTCTAATGTCAACTCTCGAGATAGAAACTTCGTTCTTTTTTATCAAAAAACCACTTTATTTCTCACTTATTTAACTGGTGCCGAAACCCGGGAAAGTTGTGTACGTTTTTTTTCTTACACAGTGGATTACGCGACAGTGAATTATACCATAAAATTAGTGATTCACAATTGTGATAGTCAAAAAAATGAATACACAAGGAGGTGTTAACGCAAATATTGCTTCTACATCAAAAACCTCCGACGTTGAGCTTTCAATGAAAATGGAACAAGTGAAAACAGCACGTGCTCAATATCTTATGAGTATGATAGACTCGGTTAAACTGTTCAATGGAGAAATAAAAGAACTAGAACTGTTTCTAGAACGGATGAATGCGGTCTATGCTCAGATCGTCGCGAATAGTATTAGTATAGCACCTGAAGCTTTAGGCCTTGCATAAAATTTTCTCAGGTTTATTTAAAACTTTTTGTAGTTAAAATGTTTTGTTAGTATGTTTTAAGTATTCGCTATATATTTTAAGGGTGGGGACTCTCCCCCCCGTGGGGCGGTAACCCCCCCCGTAAGCCATAACCGGAAAATAAAAAAAATAACGGAATCGTATTTTACATATTATTTGAAGAAAAAAACTTCCTTACGACTTTTCCTGAAAATGCTTTCCCTTGGAGTTACAGCGGTTTGAAAATTTGAATTTTCACCCCTCAAATCCACGGTTTTCTCTTAATAAATCGAAAAGTACACGTCAGAAAATGAAGTTTAATGGCTTAAAAGAAAGCTAATTGAAACTGGAAAAAAATCAGCTTTTTTTTTGCGGCTATTGGAAAATAGTTGCAGTTCATGCAGTTCATCAAAGATGGCGCTGTCACTGACAACTCTCATTTTTCACTCTTTACCCCCAATTTTCTCAGAAATGGAAATTTGTACACAAAAAATTGTAAGGACCTTTTTTTTAATACTCACACAAATTTTGATGTACTTGCTAAGTACACTTTTTGATCCAGACAATTTTATGTAATTCGAAACGTGCATGTTTTCAACGAATGTTACAGTTTTCCAGAGAAAATAAGAGTGGGGAATGTATTCAGTATACAACAAAATTACACATATGTTTGCCGCCATTTCCACGAGTTTTCCGAAACTTTTTTTCCCCGTGTAGGACCCGCGTATCTTATAACATGGCCATTTTTAGCCCTAAATTAAATTTTAATTGCTCCAATTTTGTCCATAAATTTTAAGCTGAGAAGTCTTGTATTGAAAAACAAAAATACTAACGACAAGTAATTTTTTATAAATAAATTTTCAACATAAAAATTTTGTTTTTACTTCTCTTTCGTTATAAAAAAACAAGTATTTTATCTTCGGCGCCCTGCTATGATGCCGATCATAGAACGTGTTCGCTAGAGAGGAGTCTGGATTTCTATTGTTGTTGGATACTTGCGCAGTAGGGTACAAAAAAATTCAAACGCGGTAATTTACTCAAGGTTTTGTACCATGGTTCGTTAATACCGTGTTTTGGTTATGTAATTATAATAAAAATAGTTGTGTTTCAAGTCGTTCTCTGTTGTGTATGAAATTGTATGTGCTTGCATTAAAAATTATTCTTTTAATAAAAAACAACTAAATATTTCGAAGAATTCTACATTTTTATTATTAGAGCCTTAATAAGGTAAGATTTTCAGCAATTTGTACTTGCTTTTTCAAATTATACACATTTATGTACATTACTGTCCACGTGTTCCTAAAAAATTTTCATTGTACTACAAAAACAATATTTTTCATAAATAAATAAAAATTTGTACATAATTTACGAAATATATTAACTAACTATTGATTTACAAATTTAATTATAAATAAAAAAAATAAATAAAAAAATATTCAAGGAGGCTCGAACCCACTTGGTTTTCATGTGTATTCTGCTACATGACTTAACTGCCTAAGCCATACTACAATACATAAAATTAAACAGTATATTAACAGTATATTGGGTGTACAAGCTTTTCTTGTGCTTAGAAAATTTAAAATTTGTTTTATAAATGATAATTTTATGCATGTTATAAATTTTACTTGTAAATTGTAATTTTATTTTCTGCAAACTCATTTTTTCTTCAGGAAATATGGATGATTCAGGAGGTGAAGGACAAGGCAGAGAAGTATCATGCCTAATATGCCAATATTTTGAATGTAACGAAGATATTCAGAGCCCTGTAGTAAAAATTGGAAGAAGCAGCTTGCGAATTTTAAAGAAAAATCATTACAAAGAGAAGATAATTTTTACAAAGAATTTGATACGACCACTGCAGGTGTTTACGCTCATGATAAGTGCAGAAGAAAGTATACCCACGAATTTTACACAAATTCCTACATAAAACAGAAAAATGAATGCAGTCCTAATCCTCCTCCTGCTAAGAAGAAAACCAGGACTTCTATGAGTGAGGCTAAATTAATATTTGATTGGGAAAATGCGTGTTTCATTTGTGGCGAGTCAATAACAACAAAGAGGAAAATTGCCACTAAGCATCTCAAGCCATTTCGTATTGTTCAAGATGATGAAATTGTAACAGAATACTTGACAAAATTGAAAAAGTTGGTAGTCAATATTTTTCTGACATTTACGAAAGATTAAGTAAAGTTGAAAAAGTAACTGAACTAAATGGAAAATATCATAGAGACTGCTTGTCAAATCTGTCATCTCAATGTTCACGTAAAAAAAAAGATGTTCATGACCGAAGCTCAGTTGATGCTGCAATGAATATTATATTTGATTTCATGGACAATAATCCGGACTCTCAATTTACTTTTACGGAGCTAGAAGAGCTTATCGAAGAAAATTATAATATTCCCGATAGAAGAACAATGGCTGCAAAGCTGAAAAAAAAGTATGGGAGTGAAATAGAAATTATCAGCATTCTAGGTCGCAAAAGCACAATACAATTTATAAAAAAAGAGATCAATTTTGAACGATCACTGGTATGAAGAACAAAAAAAAAAAACTGAAAAAGAAAAAAATGAGGAAATACTAAAAGCTGCAAAAAACATACTTAGAGACCTTATAGACGATAAAAATAGAGTATATAAAAATGGCCCTACACATTATCAACCAGTAGAATCAGCTTTTGCCAATATAAATGAAGATATTCCCATTGAATTAATTAATTTCCTGGAAGATATTATTTATGACAGTAAAAAGCCTAAGAAGAGCATTAAAGACCAATATTTTACAAAAGTAACTGCTATAGCTCATTCGATTGTAGCTGCTTGTCGACCTAGATCATTTTATTCTCCCTTACACTTGGCTGTAGGAATTACTCTGCATCGAACAATAGGTTCCAAGAAAATGATTAACTTATTCCATTCTTTAGGCCATTCTTGCTCTTACAACGAAGTTAGGCGCTACGAAACTTCTGTAAGTATGCAAGCACAACTTAATATTGATGATGGTGCTTTTTTACAGTTCGTATATAACAACGCGGACTTAATGTCGACACTTTAGATGGAAAGTCTACTTTCCATAACCTAGGAGGTATTTTAATTATAACACCCAAATCAAAAGTTCGTCCTCGAGAAGCCATCGAACGCTTGCGGAAAATACCAACGGCCGAAGAAGTTGCTAAAAAAGTTGAAATTCCCTTAGAAACTAGATCTGTTATATTAAGGACGGTTACAAACATTTAAAATTAAAAATTCTTAATAAAGAATTGACATTGAAATTTTCTGAAAATACCAACATTAGAAATTTTGGATGTTTCTAAGTATAACAACAATATGAATTTTGAAGGTTGGAATGGTTTTATGGAAAATCTAACAAGTGAGTACGAATATGAAATTTCACTTGTCGATTATTTGCCATTTATTTACTCACCTCCATCCGATGTTCATACACTTTTTACAAGTATGCGTAAATCTTATGAAATAGCGAAAGCTAACGGTATGCAAACCTGCATTATCACTTTTGACCAGCCTCTGTACTACAAAGCTAGGGCCATTTTAGAAGCTTTGCCACTTGAGTTCCAAGGCGTAAAAGTTATAATAAGATTGGGTGGCTTTCACACAATTTTATCTTTTTTGGGTGTCTTCGATCACAATATGGCTGGTAGCGGGTTAAAAGAAGCGATGATAACATGTTACGCAGAGAATTCAGTTGAGCTTATGTTGAAAGGCAAAGCTTACGCTAGAGCAGTACGTGCACACTATTTAATACAGTTGGCTCTTGCAGACATTATTTTCCATGAAATCGAGCGGAGAATACTGACTTTGCAGATCTTAACGACGATTATAGAATGACCGATTTTGACACTGAAGAAAACCAATTGCTACACGAATGTGGAGAAAATAACGAAACAAGATTGGATATTGACTTCATTACAAATCACGAGATTTTTAAAAATTTACAAAAATTATGAAAGAGAAATTCACTCAGCTCGAAAGTCGCGGAAAAACAGCAAAACTATGGATCACGTATTATCACATGGTAAATATTTTATTCGATTTTATTAGCGCTGAGAAACAAGGAAATTGGGATCTTCATTTGAAGACATTGGAACTCATGATTCCATTTTTCCATTCCGCTGGACATTTCCCTTATGCAAAATCTGCACAATTATATCTTCAAGATATGACTGAACTTCCAAACAATATGAATCCACGTGAGTATAATAATTTATTGCTAACGGGTACTGGACCTACAGAGCTCGACCGACCGTCGGTGCGTATGTACCATCCTGACCGTACGCATCGATGAATCAGTTTTACACATTCAGAGCTCGACCGACCGTCAGTGCGTATGCACCATCCTGACCATACATCAGTTTTTCCGACTCACAAAATGGACGCCTTTACAGATTGTTTAATTGCAGCTTATTATCTTCGTAAACGAAAGATTAAAAGACGTAGATATCAAGTTCACCCGATGGTCGCCCAAAGAGCTATTATTAAAGAGTTATTATTATTATTATTATTTTTAAGAGTAGTTAATATTTATTTGTATGAAAAGTTGCAATATATCTAATATAATTTAAGAAAGATATATGAGATATTTTTTATAATTATTAGAAACGTTTAGGAGATATGCACCGGTAAAAAGTTATCAATCTTGATAACCTATTCTACTTTTCAATTTGCTAATCTCAATGGTCACCTATGGCCCAACTCACACATACGCGACTCAGGTCGAGAAGAGACTCGACTCTAGTCGAGAGCATGTGTTTCCAAATGGTGACACTCAGACAAGTCGATTCTAGTCTCTGCGACACCACTCATTTGAAAACACATGCTCTCGACTAGAGTCGAGTCTCTTCTCGACCTGAGTCGCGTAAGCGTGAGTTACGCGTAAATGTTTTTTTCTTGACCTGAGTCGCGTAAGCGTGAGTTACGCGTAAATGTTTTTTTCGCTGCACAGAAAGCAGCTGTTTTCCAGTTCCTACGTAGATCTGAAAGACCTTGTTTGCAGACGACGTCAGAAAAGGGTTTCTTTTCCGGTCTAGGCCAGAAAGTTGTCTCTTTCCAGCCGCTCATGGAAGTAGTTAATAAGTCATCCGCTAGATCGGGCGAGTGTCCACTTTCATCAACAGCTGAAGTCGCCATGATTTCAGTTCCAGTTTCGAATCAAACTAATTCGCTTCGCAACCAGTCTTATTCAATTATTTATTGTTGATTATTGCATTCCGAATTTTCAAAAATGCTTGAAGTTGACTGTGGTATTCCAAGTGAAATTTTAAAAGAATCTGAAATCCTGACTGCAAATCTTCTACCACTAAAATCAAGAGATAGGTACGATAGCTTAACGAGTATTCTTTATTTTGTATTCTTTATTTATTTTGTCAGCAATACCTGTAGTGTGGCGAAAAATATCGTTCGCACCACGGGCAAAAATGTTTTTCCAGCTCTCAATCTTTTCTAGTCCTCGGCCTACGGCCTCGGACTTGAAAACCGATTTCGAGCTGGAAAAATCTCATTTTCTGCTCTAGGTGCAAAATATACTATTTCATTTGAAGGCTACTCAGGGAAGCGACTGGAACCGTGGTCGTGATGTTTGTTATCTTATCGCTCAGATAAGTTGAGAGACGTGCGTCTGTTTCTCCCGTTGGACGGGTGACCACTTGAGGAGCCGACTCCGCTAAATATCACTTATGAGCACCCCGTCTTTCTGAACACACCTTCTATAGCTATAGGTCCATCAATATCATCATAGTCATTCTTTCTACTACCTTATACCATAGAGAAACGATAGCATAAGTAGATATCCCATGGTATAGGGCGTTTATGTCGCAACTTTTACTGTTATCCCAAGCCGATAGTTCACGTAGTTCTTTCCCTTGCAGCTGTGTGACACTGTTATTCTCTCAAATTGTACCGTTCATACACTTTCACCCCAACAAAACAGTAAAAATTGACAATAGTCGACAGTAATCGGCTTGAGATAACAGTAAAAGTTGCGACATAAATTCCCTATACCATGGGATATCTACTTACGCTATTGTTTCTCTATGCTTATACTTTATGCAGAATTAACCTCTATTTAAATTAGGAAAATAAATGTATTCCCTGCTCTTGTATTCTACTCATTATTCTTGTCAAATAGCTGTTTTCATTCACCTGTCTGGGCAGAAAACCTCTGTACCAAGGTATTACTACAGAGTTCTTATAAATTTCCTCGGTGACAACAATGTCTTTCTGTCTTTCTTCAACCGGTGGTGAGATGATTTCGGGGAATTCCTGATTATCGCGAATCACACTCCAATTGATGACGGATCTTCCATTTTCTAGATTAGACAAGGATAGTAATATATATTATTATTGCGATGTTCAAGTAAAAGATATTATACAAGAAAGAGATTAACATATAAGACTAGCAGGTAACCCGTGCTCTGCAAGGGTCTAATAATTAAAAACTTGACGTATTTTGAAGAATTTTAGAATAGGCTTATAACCAACCTCGGTAATTAAGAATCTATATGCAAAATTTCAAGTTAATTAGTCCAGTATTCCAAACGTGATGATTCGTCATTCGTCGTCAGATATTATACAAGAAAGAGATTAACATATAAGACTAGCTGGTAACCCGTGCTCTGCAAGGATCTAATAATTAAAAACTTGACGTTTTTGAAGAATTTTAGAATAGGCTTATAACCAACCTCGGTAAATTAAGAATCTATATGCAAAATTTCAATTTAATTAGTCCAGTATTCCAAACGTGATGATTCGTCATTCGTCGTCAGATATTATACAAGAAAGAGATTAACATATAAGATAGCTGGTAACCCGTGCTCTGCAAGGATCTATAATTAAAAACTTGACGTTTTTGAAGAATTTTAGAATAGGCTTATAACCAACCTCGGTAAATTAAGAATCTATATGCAAAATTTCAAGTTAATTAGTCCAGTATTCCAACGTGATGATTCGTCATTCGTCGTCAGATATTATACAAGAAAGATTAACATATAAGACTAGCTGGTAACCCGTGCTCTGCAAGGATCTAATAATTAACTTGAAATTTTGCATATAGATTCTTAATTTACCGAGGTTGGTATAAGCTATTCTAAAATTCTTCAAAATACGTCAAGTTTTTAATTTTTTTTTTTTTTTTTTTTGTTTACTTACGTGATTCTAAAATTTTGCCATATTTATTTTTATTTATAATAATAAAATAATATTTGATATATAATATTGAACTGATGCTCACGCCCAGCGGACAGGATTTTCCTTGCTGGGTGTTGCCTTAATGAATAGATTTTGATTTAAATATATTTAATTTATAATTTTTGTTTTGATTGTAAGCTATGTTTTATTTTTATTTCTATGAATTTCTTGAATAATTTATTGTAAATTGTATTGATGGCAAATAAAAAGAATTGAATTGAAAAAAAAAAAAATTAAAAACTTGACGTATTTTGAAGAATTTTAGAATAGGCTTATAACCAACCTCGGTAAATTAAGAATCTATATGCAAAATTTCAAGTTAATTAGTCCAGTATTCCAAACGTGATGATTCGTCATTCGTCGTCAGATATTATACAAGAAAGAGATTAACATATAAGACTAGCTGGTAACCCGTGCTCTGCAAGGGTCTAATAATTAAAAACTTGATGTATTTTGAAGAATTTTAGAATAGGCTTATAACCAAACTCGGTAAATTAAGAATCTATATGCAAAATTTCAAGTTAATTAGTCCAGTATTTCAAACGTGATGATTCGTCATTCGTCGTCAGATATTATACAAGAAAGAAATTAATATAAGACTAGCAGATAACCCGTGCTCTGCAAGGGTCTAGTAATTAAAAACCTGACGTATTTTGAAGAATTTAAAAATGAGCTTATAATCAACCTCGGTAAATAAAGAATCTATATGCAAAATTTCAAGTTAATAAGTCCAGTATTTCAAACGTGATGATTCGTCATTCATAAATTTCATATCCCGTATGTGTGTAAGCCAATTCTTTCCTTCATTATATTATAGATTCTACTAGAAAAGAGACATTGAAGAACAATATTATGTTTGGAAAAAATGCATTTCAAACCAAAAATGTTATACCATTTTCCAAGACATTTGTTAAAAAGAACGATTGGAGCCTATTGATGAACAATCGAAAGACTATAAGATAGAAGGCAAGATTAATAAGTTCGAACGGTTGGAAACAAAGCTCAAACATGTGAGTCAACTTCATTATTATCAAACTGGTCTATAATTAGTTACGGCTGTATCTTTTTCAATATAAGTGTTAAGATCATTATAAGAGTGAGAAAAAGTGGCAACTGAAATTTTTAAGTGGTCTAATAGGCGAGTTATGGGTTGTTGAAGTGCTAACTTTCCAGATTCCGTTTTCTTTCCAGATCATAAACGGTTTCGACTATATTATTAGAACTTCTCTTAAAAATTCAAAAAAAGTATCTTTCCAAACTAAAACATTTTCTTCTCCATATTGTTCATAAATAGAAAAGTAACATTTTCTGTAAATTCGATAACTTGTTTATTTTGACAGTAATCGCGAAAAAACGCATATTAGAACAATGCCAATGATATACTGAATGTATTAAAAAAAACTCTAATGGAAAATTCGAAACCGATTATGAATTATCTGGAAAGAAACCGGATTTTAGTATTCAACAACCCATAACTCAAAACCCATATTTTCATTCTATACAAAGGAAACACCAGACAAACTGAAATATTTCACTCCAAACTGAACAAAATACACCCAAACTTGCACTTCACCATAGAACTGGAAAACAATAATACAATCAATTTCTTGGACATCACCATATTTAAACAAAATCATACTTTCAAAACATTTAAAATATACAGGAAACCTACCACAACTGACACAGTAATTCACAATACCTCCAACCACCCAACCCAACATAAACATGCAGCTTTCCACCATATGATCAACAGACTATTGAATATCCCCATGACACAATTTGATTACAACCAAGAGCTCAACACGATCAAATTCATTGCCCAACAAAATGGATACTCATCCACTCTAGTTGACAACCTACTCCACAAAATAAGAACAAAATCATCAACCAAAAATAATATGGAAAATGACCAAAAATTCATCACACTCACATACTACAACAAAAAATCACAGAAAGTAGCATCATCTTTTAAAAAACTCAAATACAGAATTGCCTTTAAAACAACAAATTCACTGAGGAAACATTTTCAAAATTATCAAACAAACAAACAGAGATTTGAGCAACCAGGCATCTACAAATTAAAATGTAATGATTGTAGTAAACTGTATATCGGACAGACTGGACGTGACTTTCAAACAAGATACAAAGAGCACATCAGAGCCATTAATAAACCACATAGCCACTCAAACTTTGCTGACCATATTATATCCACAAACCACACATACACAGACATCGCCACCAATCTTGAAATCCTCCATATCTCTCAAAAAAGCAGAAAACTCAATGTATTAGAACAATACGAAATCTACAACCACACAAAACAGTTTCCCAACAGTCTCCTAAATGATCAAATAAATTTCTCTTCCCACACACTCTTTGACAAAATAATCCAAAGTTCAAAAATACCGCCACACTAAATATCCACCAACCCAACCCCCACCACAACCTATTCCACCACCTTCATCCCTTACCACACATAGCCTTGTCATCTGAGTGAATTCCCACAGTCTGATGATGACCAACAACAGGTCGAAACGATCGTCACTATACAAAAAGTAAGTGCATTTTCACTTCAAAAGTTTTTTAAAATTCAAGTTTAATTTTAATAGTGAAAAAGTATGGATATACAACAGAGTAACCCATAACTCGCTTATTAGACCACTTAAAAAATTCAGTTACCACTTTTTCTCACTCTTATATTGATCTTAACAATTATATTGAAAAAGATTATCCAATTTAAATAAAAATAAAAAGGAGAACCGAACAGCCCTAATTGTGAGAAAATTTTTATGAGGAAAAATCATGAACACATTTTCACTAATAAAATTATACGTTCATCTCCAGCGAGTTTCTCACCTAAATTTCAAAAAGTTCAAATTAAGAAAATACTGTTTACAGAATTTCACTTAGTTATGAATGTTTTCCTACCTAATTTTATGGGAGCCAGCAGATAGGAGTGTTCTTTGTTTTCATAATCTCTGAACATGAACATATTTATGCACTGCAAGACATCCGAGAAAATTATGCAATGGAAGTTGAAAATTTCGTCAATTTCTTTCTCTGAAAGCGTCTGACACGCTTGATTGACTATTACCTCCACTTCTATTTCACCCATTGTTATAAACAACGGGAACTTCAAAAGCTGCAAAAATGAAAAGAAAAATTGATTAAACAAAAATATCAATGAGAGTGAATAATGAAAAAACTCGTGACGGCGACTATAAGATTATGAAGTCACAAATTTAAACCATCAATCCATTTTTTCACAAAAACGAAGTTTATACCAGTTGATTCAAAAAGAACTTTACAACCTTGAAATTTCATATAAATCTTATTAAACAAGGTACAGAGCTAGTTTTGGTGTTGTTTTAAAGGAAAACACTTCAACTTTTTTAACCTTAAACTAAAAATTTCTATATGACTTCCGTTGGTTATCCTGCATACATCCCATTGACAGTCGATTTCTTTCCAGACTCGCATTAGGATTTCAGGTGTAACTTGCTCAACAGTAGCGCAAATCCTTGCTCTAAGTTCAGATAGAGTGGCTGGTAAAGGAGGTACATACACCATATCTTTTATGAAAATCCAACGGTGTTAGTCTGGGGAACGAGGGGGCCATGCAATTGGCGCATTACGGCCAATCCACTGATTTGGAAAGCGGTCATCAAGAAAATCCCGGACGTCAGTCAGATAGTATGGTGGTGCGCTATCTTGCAAAAAGAAAACATTTCGTTCTCGATCATCCTCATCTATCTGTGGTATCAAAAATTTTTGAAACATATCAAGGTACACTATGCCGTTTTTCAAACCAAAAAATACAGCTATCACGCTCAGGTACATTGAAGGCAGCCATCATTGACGTAACTGCCGCTAGCGCTTGTGCGGCGCGTCCAGGCACTAGCGGACTACGCGAGTCAAAACTTGGAGTGTTTTCCTTCAAAACAACACCAAAACCAGCACTGTACCTTGTCCAATAAGATTTATATGAATTTTCAAAGTTGTAAAGTGCTTTTTAAATCACCCGGTATTATCAATTTTTATTCAATTTGAGTAGGCTACCAAACGTTAAAAAGGAGACTGCACACAGGCGGATACTAGCTACTACGATAACATGGAATTTGAAATGTCCGGAACGCAAATATGTACATGAAATTTCCAATTTCACTTTCCCATGGTAGCTAGTGGACGCTGACGCTAGAGCAGCATTCTCAAGAATAAAATTAAAATTCAAAGTTCATATCAACTACAATCTCAATCAATCAAATGGACATACATTGAAACTATTTTTGTATTACATACCATAGGCCACTTTTTGGTGGTCAAAATTGCAAATTCGGAATCAGACTTCAGAAGCTCATAGAAAGCCTTTTTTCGGTTGCCTTTTGGTTCACTGTACACGGGCTTCATTTTTATAATGTGCATGTAGACCTTCTCACCAGGCATTGGACGGCATTCACACATACATTCTGGAAACTGAAACAAAAATGAAAATAACATAAGAATACACGAATTTTAAATAAACGCTATTTACGGGAAGGAAAGGAATCATAATGAATTTTTTGTTTTAACTTGGAAGAATGTTTAATTGTTATTCACTGAAAAGAGCTTCACCAGTTTGCATAGGATTCGTGTGACACAATGCTTGCAGTGCTCGGAATTGGGTTCATTCTTCTTTAGATACTAGTAGTTCTGCGAACAGCAGACCTCGCTCATGAATAGCCTACAACTTTCAAACTAATGAGAAGGGCCATTAAGAAAGTACAGTATATTGAGAAGATTTATCCATGTCATCTATTATTTTCTCCATTGAAAGTGCTGGAGACATAGTTTTCAGGGACACCGGACTTATAAATGTCTCTCAAGGACGTACCTTCATATTGTGGTCAACTGATAGGAAAATGGAATATGCAGTAGACAATTTAGACGATGAATCGTCTCACAGACGATAGTGAGACGGAAAATGATTCTAAATAAGATGGGTTTGTTGGTGACAATGACAGGAGGTTGCTAATAATGTATTTCATGAAAAGTGGATTCAATGTTATGGCGGCTTGTTATGCCTATGCAGAATGTTTATGCTCACAAGTCGGTTTCCGATCTCATACTAAAACGAAAACAAGAGCTAACTAATTAAGCTGTGATGTCTCCGGCCGGTTCGGTAGGTCTAGAAACTATTCATCTATGAAACAGGGAGATATCGTGTTGAAAAGGGAAGAAATGGGTCAATCAAGTGAGAAGTTTTCTTCAATTGATAAATACAGTATGATTTGGAGCGGCTCAGACGTTTCAAGGTTTACCGCTGACAGCTCTTGTCCTCTATCGATAGCATTCCAAAGATACCATTCATTCAATACAGCACATTTTGGAGCGGCACAATTTATATTAAAACCGGAGGTCTTATCAAAAATCATTACACATATGTTTCTGCGCCTTGTTTCAAAGAACTTGTATACCAAATTTCATCCAAATCGAACAATAACTGCGGTACAAACAAACAAACAGACAAAAGTCGATCGAGTCGAAACTAAGACCTCAGCTTTGCTTCGGTCAATGAAGGGCACAGGGGAAAAACGAACAATATTCTCAGCTTAAAAGGAGAAGGAGAAAAAGAAGAAGAAGAAAAAAGATTTTGTGACTGATCGTTTTTCTCCTGTGCCCTTCATAATTACAGTGATCTACGAAGGTCATTTTTTTCAACCTCTGATCACATACTATAAGAGACAGATAGGCGGTAGGGGGGCGATTTTCACAGAGCTTAACAGTTTAACATTCCCAACAAACGAGTTATGGAGTTATAGAGCCAGAAACATTACCGCCTCACTTGAGTCTACCGCCAAGATACGTAGCGTTACTCGTTTTTGCGAGAAAAAGGCAATAGTTCAGCATAAATATTTCAATAAATGATTCAATCATCCACAGGAAACATTATTATTAATGATTTTGTGCATGAATTACTCTATGTCAATGACCTATGTCCTCTGTCAATAGAGCAATGTCTATTTTTATTGAACTAATATTTTATTTTCTTGTGATAAGTGTTTTAAGTTGGACAAAGGACTCAAAAAGCTATGCAGGCATACTATTCACTCAGTAGAAGCATCACATATAAACAATATACAGACTCCAAGATTAGATTAAATAAAACATATTCAACAACTAATATTCAGTACCTGTCACACATAATACTTAGAAACATACATGACTATCTTAAAACTTTTCAAAATTACAGATCAGGCCAGTATAAGCGACTTGTTGAAAAGTGGTTAATTATAAGTGACCAAGAGGAGTCTGAACGCGTGCTTCTCTCTGTATATAGGTAGGGAATGTGGAACTTGGTGATCTTGTCTATGGTCCTTCGAAATCCAAGTCCCATAGTGCTTATTATTAGTATTATAATTTTTTTTGTAGCCAGTGTAGTTTACTGTTATAGTATTACATGTTTTTGATTGGATTGTCCATCGTCATCACCATCTTTCATTTTAAGTTTGGAAAATTCTTTATAACTTGGTATTTAATTGCATTGCTATCTACCTTTTAGTTTTACTAACTTTTAGTCATTAATTATAACTGGCTGTTTCTGCAGCCAATTATTTGTTTTCTTCCTATAATATCAACATTTCCTCATATCATTTTTTTAAATCTTTATTTTTCTCAATTTAGTTTAATATGATATCAATTTTCATAATTTAGTTTATCGATTTTTAAATTCAGCGAATTACGCCAGGCCCTCACAAACACAGGCTTAAGCCTACATGTGAGTCTCTCATAACGTAAGGGTACATATAAATGTACTGTAACTGTACTGTATTATTTGTAAATTGTGAGAATAAATTTGTTTTGATTTTTGGAGAGGCTGAGGTGAGTAGGAGAGTAAAATCAAAAGTTTATGCTTCAATCATTGAGCCCATCCTATTGTATGGAAGTGAAAGTTGGACAGTCAGTAGAAATGAGAAAAGCCAAATAAATGCAGTCCAAATGAAATGTCTCCGAAGAATAGTTGGGAAAACAAGACGAGAGTGAGAAATGACCGCATAAGGGAAGAATTACACATTAAAGCGGTTGAAAGAAGAAGAAGAAGGAGAAGAAGAAGAAGAGAAGAAGAAGAAGAGAAGAAGAAGAAGAAGAAGAAGGAGAAGAAGAAGAAGAGAAGAAGAAGAAGAAGAAGAGAAGAAGAAGAAGAGGAAGAAGTGATAAGTGTTTGATTTATTAACATGTGATTTGTTACATTGTTAAATTTTGGCAATAAAGAATTGAATTGAAAAAATATAGTTTACAACAACCCAACCCAACTGTATAGTGAGTTTCACAAGTGTGAGCAGAAACGAATGTCACCAACCTTTTTGTCGTAGATGGACTTGCACTTTTTGGTGCCGACGAGCGTCTGCCGCTTGACGACGGGTCCCACACGCACGAGGGCGGCCGAGTCATCGGATTCAGTAGGAGGGGCCTCGTCCCTCCAGCAGGGAAACAGACCGCGGTCCTCCAGCTGCTGCGAGGTCTTGCCACGTGGCAGCATTTTGTCGTCCAGCTCGCGGCTGTCGTAGAGCAGTTTGCACGCCTTCAGTGCCGCCGATCGCTTGGCCAGCTCCACGTTCGGAAACGCATCGCTCTGGAACATCACAAGCATACAATACAGCTGAAATGTCACATAGTTGCATAAAAAGCAGTCGTTAGGTCATGTCAGAGGCCCTGAAATTGATCAGTTGCGACCTGAAAGCTGAGCCAGCCAGGTCACTATTTATTAAAGCACAGTGGGACTACCGCCAAAGAAATCACCACTTCATAGTATAACATTCATGATATGGACAGTGGTATTCACCATTTGTGACGTATCGCAAAGTAAGCTTTCACAATTGAGGAGTTTGATGGAAAAAGGCCACTAAGAACTTTAGGCCCTTTTTCCGTCAAAGTGTTTTTTGAATTCGCCGCCATTTTTTCTATATGTCTACAAAATTTCATACCTCTATGTTTTTCTGAACGATGCGACAACAATTTTAAGAAGGCAGTGACAAGCATTTGAGCGTGGTTTCTAGGTTACATAGGCTCTCTACTCCTACACATGGTATTTAGGCATGCACGTTTGCAATGAATAATAATAATTGTTGTAAATCGGAGTGTTCGCGAAAAATACATGATGAAATTAAGTCAAAAATACGTGAAAATTGGTTACTCAACATTTGGGACTGTTCTTCGTTACAAAAGTTATTCTGATATTAGTGGACCCACTCTATTTCAGTTCCTGAAAACCCATTTTGATGGTGCTATTTTGTTTGAGAAAGTAGGTTAATTAGGTTGAAATGTTTGTTTTTTTCTTTGAAAATATTTTTTTATATTAAAAGTTTAGTTAAAAAGTTATTCAAAGTTTATTCCATATCAATAAATAAGAATGTAAAATCTTAGTTGTGATCTACTTCATTTGGAGCATTTCCTAGAAAAATCACTTTGATGGAAGAAGGGCCTCTGTTTGTAATGTTTTTTATCCAATATTGAACAATGTAGGAAGTGATTCTGAGTTATTGTGGCACAATTACTAGACAAATTGAACTTTGAAGTTCCATTTAACTAGAATACTAACTGATACACAAGATAATAGTTTCCTATAAATCACTTTAAAATCTTTGACAGCGTATTTCTCAAAACATGGTTTTTGCACATGGGCCCTTCTTCCATCAAACTCCTCAATTTTGATACGTTAATAGAACTCAATTTATACGTATCACCATATAAATATAAACTAAAATGAGCAGTTATTATTACTTCAATAAACCTGTATCAGCTACCGTCTATAGAATCCATTGACAAGACGGAGGATCGGCAACGTTGTTCTCCTATCTTTCTCCACTGCCATTATAACGTGGACCTCACTATAGATATGAGGATAAAATTAATTTGTTAGTATATTTTTTCTTTCCTCAAACGACCCTTACTTTATTTGCTTGATTCAGCGATTGCTTGAAACTAGGCAATCCATTCTGCCCCACCTGTAGAAGTTGGCAGGACCTGTGGGACAATATTAAACAATATTGTCAGAGATATTGTAGAATTGTTCCATGATGAAGAAAAAAAAATGATTTTTTTCAACTGATATAGCTCTATGTATACAAAAGTTAGTTTCGATGCTCATGGTACCATTGTCAGATCTTCAGTGTTGAATTGCCTCAATACAACCTCAAATAGAGTGCGACAACAATGAGTGTGAATAGTGTAAATAAACTGATTAACTTTGGAGAAGAAATAAAAAGCACAACGATTAATAAATAAATAAATAAATAATGATTTTATTTGTTCACGGACCAGCCATACAAATACAGAAATACAGTTAAATAAAGATACATGCACAATTATTCTATAATTCCAACAATAAACTCCAATAGAAATGAATTCTAAAGTAAAGTGTCAGTTCGTGAGAGAGCACGATTTCACTCTCTATGTCTGTTATAAATGTCTCCACTCCATGTGGATTATCAAACAATCAAGACTTATAGAATATTACTGCAAATTTGCAAACTGAAAATTTATAACATGAAATATTGTATCAAGACATCAATGGAATAATTATAATTTGAATAAATACTTGAATACACAACGATTAATAATTTTTATGAGAATGACAAAATAATATGAAAAAGACAATCAACAAATAAAAAAATGAAGAAACTAATAAAATTAGAGGCTCAACATACTCTCCATTGATATTTTTGAGGTAAGTTATCAATAGTAATGTTTTTGTTACAAGAAATATTATTTTTAGAGCATATTCTAAAACTTTTTGGGGTAAGGTATTTTGTGGTTACCCAACATGGTCGCACAAAAAAGTTTATACCTCCCGAACAAAAAAAAAATCAATCTGAAAATTTCATTTTAAAGCTTAAAAGCGACTCTTTCTGCACATGTCCCACTCGCTTTGATAGTGATATTCATTCATAGGCAAAAGAACAGTCGGGTACGCACTTACCCCAAGTGGTGGGGGAAGTGCGCACCATGTGTAGACTTTTCTTCTTTTATTCTATTTTTTTTTGAAGACGATATTAGTGAAACTAGTACTTGGAGTTGATAGAGAACTCTTCAAAGAATATTTTGGTATAAGTTTGGTGGCTGTTACTCATAAAACCATTTCAGAAAAATTATCAAAAGTCAACTTTTTCAAATGTGGTCCGCACTTACCCCACTGCACCTTACGTTACATTACATTTTAAAACAACGCTGACAAACTATTTTTTGATTGATGAGATCAATATTTACCTTAATAACGTCTCGCACAGGAGACGAAATTGGTAGTTGTAAATAGACAACAATGTTATTTTCATTGAATCCATTTTTTCGAAACCTCCTTCCACCAGAATGGAGTGAGCGTTGAGAACCTATCACAGTCCAAAGACATGCAGTACCTACAAAAAAAATGATAAATTATAACTGTAGCTAAATTTCAAATCGTAATACTGTATAACATAACCACATTTCCAAAATACAGAGTGAGTAGTGAGATGTATCCAACTGACGAAACAACAAGGAATTTTTCATCAAGAATTATTGATACAGGCATAAATAGGGTACAGCTGAAACTTAATTTAAATATCAAATTATAATTCAGTCTGCAATGGAACAATCAAATGGGTCATTGAAATAAATAAAAATTTCACATGGTTTTTTATTGGTTGAATCCCTACAGACGAACGCAGACAGACGGAGGCAAAATCTCTCCCAGCGTTATAGATTGTTGTAACGCACACAGACATCCGTCTGCCTTTACGGGAAGGTCTCACTTAGGCTCAACTCACACTTTCGCGACTCAAGTCGAGAAGAGACTCGACTCTAGTCGAGAGCATTTGTGTTTTCAAATGGTGACAGTCACGGAGACTAGAATCGACTGGTCTCAGTGTCACCATTTGGAAACAAATGCTCTCGACTAGAGTCGAGTCTCTTCTCGACCTGAGTCGCGTAAGAGTGAGTTGAGCCTTAGTCTGGTATTATATTTTAGCCGTCAACATGACTTCGGTAAGGAACGACAATAAAATTGTCCAACTGAAATCACAGACGACAGATAGATGTGTCGTCACAGCGGAAGGCTTTAAACAACATTTTTGAGGTTAGGTTTTTGTATTTTCGATTTTAGGTGTTTATTTTTCCTTTGCTGCTCTATTTAAGATTGAATTAATTATAAATTTATTCGTTATAATTATCATCTATGTATTATTATAATTTGTAATTTTCTAGTAGTTTATTTATTGTTATTGGTTGTTCTTTTTATGTTAGAAGCTGCTGTTGAACAGCTGTTTTTGTTTGAAGCCTCTCGCTGATGACACAACTTGCATGACGAGCATGTGTGTACACACATGTTCAACACACTTTTCCGGCATTATGAAGCTTGATCTATAGTTTGTATGAAGTAATTTGAGACTTGGCCCTTCATCCGAGAAAATTACGGCGTTGCCAATTCGTGTAAAATTGCGACTTTCTCAAATTTCTAATTTTATCACAGAATTGTATGTAGAATATCATACCCAAAATTCCAGTAGTAGCCTAGTGCTGAAAGAGTTTCAGTGTTGAACGATTAAAAGTAAATTTAATTTTTTGTTGGAATTGAAAAACTCGTTAAAATATGTTTTTCTTTTAATATCACTTCTCTCAGACTTATGGGATGTCGTGATAAGTAAGAATTTCATATCAAAATAGCGGAGAGAATATTTCCTTTCTATCGGTGTCTGGATCATTTGTATCCAACCTATATTTATTTTTTAATTAATGATTATATTGGTCAATGTAGATATATTTCGAGAAGAAAACATAAAATTTTTGACATGCTAGAAACGTTTTTGTTTCAGAAGATAAGTGGGTGGTAAAAGTAAGAAGGTTTATCAGAAATAATTGAAATTATTTGTCAAAAGTAGTCAGAAGGCCGTTTTTTGGTCCCCAAGGAATTTTAAAATTAGGAGAGCGACTAAAGTTAAACTACTTGGGAATTACCTATTATGGTACATAAATAATTCAACATCAAATAGAGCAGTCGAGAAAGGAGATATTCTCCCCGTTATTGTGATATGAAATTCTTACTTTATTACAACATCCCATAAGAAAGAGATAATCTCTATGAATATTATTGTAAATATTTATAACATTTTATTCCCTACACAAAAACAGCTTGTAATCGTCATTCTATACTTTTTCGAACTTTTGTTTTTCCAAACAATATTTTTACGAGTCGTTTGACCACAATCAATACATAAGTTACGAAATGTTATAGTAACATTTTACCTATTAATCAGAGCTATAGGCGTAGATCCTTCAATTTTGGGACCATCAGGACCCAATGGATAGAATGGCTTTATCGTAGTCTTGAAAATTGAATTAGCCAATTCTTTCTCTGATGGAAGCGAACGTTCCAGAAATTTACCAACCAGTTCCTGAGAATTGAGCAAATATAGTTTATTAATTCAGCCATGTATAATTATTTCACTTGAATTATGAGAAGGCATGCCAGGCTCATGCCCAGAACTGTCCCTTTTCAAATGTATACTAAAGTCCAAATCTAAATTTCGGTTAAGAAACGATCACTTATTAACAGAACAGTTTACACTTCAAAAAATAAATGTTAAAGCCTCCAACCAGATGTCATTTTGAAGCTTTGGAAATATTCTAAAACACTGTACCAATAACACTAATGTATGTCTCCTGCGAATAAATTTACAGGATGGAAAGTGAAATATTGTCCCCGAAAAATTTATGTTTCAAGTTTTTGAAGTTGAATAAATCATGAAAAGAGTGGTCGATATGCGGCGATTTCTTTGAAAATCATAATTTGATTAATTCTAAACACTCTGGTGATAAAACCAATCCGATATCTCTCACAATAACTGAATGCCAAGCGATATAAAAATTTCTGTCAATAATGACCGCCATGTTGAATTTTTCAATGATGTCGAATATTTTCGTTGTTTCCATCATCAATATTCTTATTCGGCTTGATGTAACGAAGAGATTGAGACCATTCGCAAGTGGTCTCTATCTTGAAGTAGTAATGAAAAAATCGATTTAGTTCTAGCTTGTTACCTCATGCGTAAGGAAAAACGTACCAGAAATCATGCAGGGTTTTCTTTGCAGGTCGCTGGGGAACTCATTTTTTGACGTACAGCGCATGAAGATATATCGTTCCAAAGTTGAAAGAGCGCTCTAAATTCCATAAATTTAAAATTTCGCTATATCTCTTGCACAAAAAAAGTTATAATGGAATGAAATTTGAAAAAAATAGAAAAAAGATGATTCGCCACACATTCTTTGAAGTTTTTTTTTTTTTTTGGTAATTCACGTGAAAAATATAGGTTTCCCTGAGAAACGGAATGGTTCTCGGTAATTCGTATACAGAAATTGCAAACAATAGGATTGATCAAGCTTACATTATATGGGATGTAATGTTTTATGTGAGATTAATAAGGAGATGGATTAATTGATTCATTACCGTAAATAGTTTATACCAGTTAGGCTATTCTTTTTGAAGTAAAAATTGTTATGGTGTGAACATAACCATACTTTCGACATTTTATTGGACTAAATTAGGGAATAGACGATTTTAGCTTGCGTATGTTTTCTCATTCCGCTAATGTAATAATTGTGATTCAAGGTATCAATCAATAAATAAATTTATCAAGGCTGTTCGGTCCACCTTTTTATTTTTATTTAAATTGAATAATCTTTTTAAATATAATTGTTATTATCATTATAAGAGTGAGAAAAAGTGACAACTGAAACTTTTAAGTGGTCTAATAAGCGAGTTATGGGCTGTTGAAGTGCTTAACTCCGTTTTCTTTCCAGATCATAAACGGTTTCGAATTTTCCATTACAGTTTTTTTTTAATATATTCAGTATATCATTGGCTTTGTTCTAATTTGCGTTTTTCGCGATTGCCAAAATAAACAAGTTAACGAATTTACCAAAAATGTTACTTTTTTATTTATGAACGATATGGTGAATAGAATGTTTTAGTTTGGAAAGATACATGATTTTAATTAAGAGAAGTTCTGTTAATATAGTCAAAACCGTTTATGATCTGGAAAGAAAACGGAGTTAGCACTTCAACAACCCATAACTCGCTTATTAGACCACTTAAAAATTTCAGTTGCCACTTTTTCTCATTCTTATAATGATCCTAACAATTATATTGAAAAAGATTATCCAATTATATAAGGCCTACAATATCTAATAGAATACCATTAGAAATCAGAGGAGAGGAAAATTTCAATAGCTTCAAAAGAAAAATTAGACATTGGTTATTCAGTATTGGGATACAAAGTAGTGAGGAACTAATAGTAAGTAGGATTTAAGTAGTATTCTTTTTAAATAAGGTAATTTATAGGTAGAAAATAGTATCTCGGTTTAGTATCTTTGTACTAGGTTAATAGATAGAGTTTTGGAATTTTTGTATTATCTGTTGTAGCATAAATTAGTATTAATTTGATGATAACCTCGACACATATATTATATAGTGAGGTATCATTTTCTAAACCCTGAATATTGTTATATTAAAAAATATGTAATATAATGTAATGTATGTATGAATTTATGAATAAACTCCTCTGGATGTTGTCCAACATCCAGAGAAATTATTATTATTATAATTCTTACTTTAGAACTCAACATTGCATAAAGGGTCAACTTACAATTTCTATTGCATGTACCGGTACATATTGAACTATAATTTATTCCTATGAATTGGTAATATAAAATAATTCGTATAGTGAATGTAGCACATAATATACATATACCTTCACATTATATGTTTTGTTGCGCATACTGGCTTGTACCTTCCCTTCCAAGTGATTGTAATCACCATCATATTTGATGCTTACAATGTGATTGGAGGTCACAGCATCTTCACCCCTTTTTATACTGTTGGGTTCATCCCTAAAATATGTTGATATTTCAACTAATTCAAAAACCATTACGGACTCCAGTAAACTGAACACCTAACTTATTATTGAGTAACTATACTAAAACACCTAACCTATATACTATTTGAGCTTTTTTTAAAACTATAAATTAATATTACCTAAAAACCGTATACGGTACCTACTTCTAACTTACTACTACCTACTTCTAGTCACACTAAACAATAAAGAACAGAATATAAATTTGAAAATAACTACAATCTGATTAAGTTTTTAAAAACAATGCAAACTCTTCAAGATAGCCAGATAGCCTACCATCAGTAGCATAAAGGCATGTGGTACGGTAGGCCTACTGTGCATCCACGCACTAGTTTCGAGACTTCCGGCTTTGGCTGTCAACTTTAATTCGAATGACAGAACTGAAGGAATGCTGAAATTTATTGTTTTGGATGTCTAGAACTTGGAAAAAATATTCCCAACTCTTAGAAATTAATTATTTTATTGATATAGTTGTAAAAGTAAGGTGATGTTTTAGACCCATAAGAAATGGACTACCATTTTCCTTAGCAACGGTTTGTTCAGAGTCCAAACTATCTCCTTGACAACGGGTGACGTCACACTTACATCGCCCATTCAATAATTTCACACCAATATAACTGGGCTTCTTCTTATAAAGAGAAAGTCTATGATATTGAACACTGATATTATTTCTATGCCTGGTGGTATTATGATGGTGTACATCTGAATTTGTTGTGAAGCTATTTATATTTTTTACCACTAACATAATCACTTTATAAATGAAAATACAAGGAACTGTGAGAACTGAAAGATTTCTGAATGCATCTCGGCAAGTGTGGTTAAAGCCTGAACCTGCTAAGTATCTTATTGCCCTTTTCTGCAAAATAAATATTTTATTCATGTTCTGCAAAGTTGTAGCTCCCCAAAGTTTAATGCCATGAGAAATGTGTGAATAAATCAATGCAAAATATAGGACTCTAGGGGTACATAGCGTATGATGTTTCGCAGAACAAATAAATTAGTACTTATATGGCTGGCAAGTTTTCCAATATGAGCATCCCAAGAAAGGCTTCTGCCAATTACCAGACCTAGAAGATTTGCTTCTATGACATTTTCTACCTTTGAGTCTCCAATATTAATGATAGGATCTCATTGTGATAGGATCAAAAATATTCTTAATTATTATGTTTGAAAATACAAGAAAACTTTGGACTCAGTTTTCTCAAAACTGCAGTTTTGGACTTAAGTGCTTATGACATATGACCAAGGCATTGATGTTTCGATACAAAGTGTTAGGTTTTTAGCGTTAGTAAAGAGCTAGAGTGAAAAGCAAGACAAAAACAGAGTACAAAAGTTTTGAAAGAGGATGAATGATAAGTTGATACTGGAATGGATGAGAACTAGACTGACTTGTGGCAGCCACTAAGGTTACGTTTTACCGATGGTTTTTGATTGACATGAGAACAGTACTCTGTAACAGCATTGAGATACAAAAAAGATGTGGATATACTAATAATTGAGTCAGCAGTGGTTTGCCTAGTTTAACAATCGATCTTCAACTGAAGCAAGGCAGTAAATTATTTTCAAGTACCTATATTCCTTGTCGCTTCTATTCAAATTCATCTGTTGGAAAATAAAGATATCATCCAATAAACTTAAATATTTTATTATAGTGAGGTCCACGTTATAATGGCAGTGTTTGATAAGCAATGGCATTGCTATCCTTGTCTTTCATACAACAAAGTGGATAGCGCTATCTCTTTCTCGCTTTGCTCTGTTGCCAGATCCTCTTTTAACAATGTTGAATTAATAAATAATCAACAAAATATTTCATCTTGATAATGTGAATTCATTATGAAATTATTGAAAATTTAATTTATTGCTTAATAAAATATACTTGATTATTTTAAACGAGAATGAACAGTTAATATTAAATCAATAAACCTGTATCTGCTACCGTCTATAGAAGGCATTGACAATACAGAGGTTTGACAACATTTATCTCCTATCTTTCTTCACTGCCATTATAACGTGGACCTCATAGTGCATAACATATTTCAACTCATGAAAACCATTTTAAAATGTCATAGTACTCATGTACTATTTTTGGACTTATTTCTGGACTAAAAAGTGGACTCAAATCAATTCAAGTGGATAGCATAACCTATAATTCTTATTCATTCATTACTCTACCTTCATTGTATTATCATTCATCCCATCATCATCACCTAGACTTAAAATACTTCTAGAGAGTCGCCTTTGTAAAATAATAAATGTATTTTATTTGAAAATAGCTCCCATGAATTGAACCATTCCATGCACGAATAAAATATAAAATGGTAATGATATTTTTATTCATTTCAACTTATGAATTTGGATTGAAAAGGCAAAATATACTCAAGTGTAGGTACCTGCATTGTATAGGTTGGCAGGAAGTTGAAGATCAATATCATTGCCTCTTCAATATAAAACTAAGGCTGAGCGTACACCGGTTAGTCAAGACAAGACTAGTCACGTCTAGTCACAATACTTCACATAGTTGCTTATGAAGAGACATGTCTAATTGCAATGACTAATCAGTGTGAGATGCGTCACAAGGAGCTATGTGAAGTTCTGTGACTAAACGTGTCTGATCATGTCTTGTATTGTCTTGACTAACTGGTGTGCGCCTAGTCTAAGGCACACACCAGTTAGTCAAGAAAAGACTAGTCACGTCTAGTCACAATACTTCACATAGTTGCTTATTATGAAGACATGTCTAATTGCAATGACTAATCGGTGTGTTGCTTCATAAGCAACTATGTGAAGTATTGTGACTAAACGTGACTAGTCTTGTATTGTCTTGACTAACTGGTGTGTGCCCACCCTAATAGTCACATGGTTGCTAATGAGAGCCATAAGAATCAGTACATAAGTTACTCGTCCTGATGTCACTTCATGTCAATACATACTTGTGTCAGAAGTGCCGAAATATCCGACGAAACATATCGCATATCGGTAGGGTCTTTACAAACGCCAACACACATTTACGAATTTGTATCTTACTTTTTATAAATCCATGTCCGCCGCAAGCTTCACGGCATTCTTGCAGGGCATTTCGACAGATCCATGTGAACAGAGGCTTCGTACAGCAAACCACTGCATGCACGCCTGACACCATCATTTGCTGCAAATTGAACAAATCAACATTGAAATTATCAATTCACTAATAGACAATTTATCAGCAAAAATCTGGTGTGGCGCACTCACACAACTTTCCTTGCCGCGCATCACAAGTCTACTATTCAAAGATCTGAGCCAGCTGGTGACAGGACAATAACGCTGGAGACACACGAGGTCTGCTATCTTTTTATAGTGAATGATTTAATAGAATCAACAGTTGCCAACAGTTTGCAATTGAATAATCACATTCTATCGAATTTCGAGCTTATTTTTAATTTTAGGTGAAAATGTTACTGAACATTAATTGTAGAGATTTTCATTCTCAATCTTTTCCACTTAAAATTTTTTTGTTTAATTGTATCTGGAGCGAGTGATTCTGTGGAAAATCAAAATATCGCATCCCCGAAATTCATAAGCTGACGTATAACCAGCTGTAAAATAAAAACACGATCATTTTAGAGATTGTGTTCTTTTTATCAATAAATAAAAATCTGGTGTGGCGCACTCACACAACTTTCCTTGCCGTTATGAAAATTGATCACCTGACGCTAGTGTAAACGCGCATCTCAAGTCAAAGATCTGAGCCAGCTGGTTACAGTTCAATAACGCTGGATACACACGAGATTTGCTATCTCTTCATAGTGAATTATTTAATAGAATCAACAGTTGCCAAAAGTTTGCAATTGAATAATTACATTTTCTCAAATTTCAAGCTTATTTTCAATTTTAAGTGAAAATGTTACTTGACATTAATTGAAGAGATTTCCATGCTCAATTTTTTCCACTCGAAATTTTTCGTTTCAATCATATCTGTGACCTGATAATTGGAAATCTAAAATCGAACTTTGGATAGGTGGGGCGGAGCTCCTGAATTTTTTACAGATATTGAACGAGTGGCAGTTGATAGAGCTTATCAATGACTATTTCAGGTATAAATTTGATAAAAATCGTTGGAGCCGTTTTAGAGAAAATCGCGAAAAACCCTGTTTTTGACAACATTTTCGCCATTTTAGCCGCCATCTTGAATTGCATTTGATCGAAATTGTTCGTGTCGGATCATTATAGTATAAGGACCTTCAACTTCCAAATTTCAAGTCATTCCGTTAATTGGGTGATGAGATATAGTGTACACAGACACACATACACTCACACAAACACACGCATACACATACAAACCAATACCCAGAACCCACTTTTTTGGACTCAGGGGACCTTGAAACGTATAGATATTTAGAAATTGGGGGGGGGTACCTTAATTTTTTTCGGAAAGCAATACTTTCCTAACCTTTGGTAATAGGGCAAGGAAAGTAAAAATTAATACGCTATCTAGAAGAATGAATATACTGAAAAATATGTTTTCGAGGTTTAAAGCATGATTCTTTCAACATAGCCATACAATAAAATTAATAATATTACTTTGTCAAGAGATCATGAGTGAGGGTATGATCACATTGGATGCGTGTATGTGCAAATGCATGTCAGATCATGCATTAGCTAAAACTTAAAATCTAAAAATATCCATTGAAAAACATTATGATTGCCTGTAGCTGCTCACACTGAACGCAACCAGCAAGTGCACGCGTGAAGTGTGAGTGTTCCTATTGCTCTATTCATAGTTTGTTTCTCATCTGCACGCTTGGTCATGCGTCACCAACCGTGTACTTGCATATATAATGTGATCATACCCTTAGACTGTCCAAGGACCTGTTTAGAAATATTTCAAAATAGGAACAGCCATCAGTAGGATGTTTACACACATGCGAATTAATAATATAATATTACTATAGAGAAATTCAAGTTATTTGAAAAAATGAATAATAGGTTATTAGTATGTTAGCTTTTTTTTTACTTTTACTTCTATTGCCAGATAATAAAGTTGAAGTGATTATGTGTAAACGTTAAAAGTGGAAAGTTTTCCCGAGACCCAGATTTTCCTGAGAATTGAGCCTGATTATTCATAATAATATAACATATAGATCTGTTCAGTGAATGAAATTAATAGAAATGAATAAAAGGTTAGTATGTGGAAACGTTACTGAGTTTTCCTGAAATCCAGTTTTTCCTGAGAATTGAGCCTAATTATTCATAATATAACATATAGATCTGTTCCGTGAATGAAATTAATAAAAATAAATAAAAGGATAGTATGTGGAAACGTTACTGAGTTTTCCTGAAATCCAGTTTTTCCTGAGAATTGAGCCTAATTATTCGTAATATAACCTATAGAATAGGATATTTATTGCAGCAATATCCGAGGTCTTCAGATACAAAACAAGTGTCAAATATATACAACATGATACAAAATACAAATATATTACATCAGTAAGTTACACTATCAGTACCCTATGATAACATAAATGTCACCTGATTTTCAACTTATAACCGAATATTCCTAGCTAATGTATAAAAATCTTCAATCTTGTTTAAAGGGTTAGCTGCTGAGAAGCGTTTCATATGATTTTTAAAAGTTCCATTCTCCATATTTCTAAGATCTTCAGGGAGTGAATTAAACAATTTTATTGATAGAATAGAAATGTTTTTGGGTACTAGAATAGGTATACGATAAGACCGATATAGACCCGTTCAGTGAATGAAATTGATAAGATTTAAATGAAATTGATAAGAATAAATAAAGGGTTAGCATGAGGAAACACCACTGACGTTTTCTGAACCCCAGATGTTTCCTGAGAATTGAGGCTGATTATTCATATAATATAACCTATAGACTTGTTCAGTGAATGAAATTGATAAGATTGAAAATAAATTAATAAGAGTTAATTAGCATCTTACCACATCCCTGAATCCAGCCGTGTCCGTTTTTGAGATGACGACACAGTCGAGATATTGGTCGGTGAACTGCTGGATGAAGAACTTCAACGCATAGGCAGCTGCCACGTATGGAAACAGTCGCCATTGCTAAACACAAAATAAAATATTTCACATACAAGTTGAGCATTACTAACTACACCAAAAAACACTTAGGGCCGTTTTCCGAGCTCGGGATTTAGCTAAGTTCTAGACTTTAAACAGCTGGAATCAGAAAATTGGGTTTCCAAAACGGGGCGTAGTCGGAGTTTTTATGATGATCTTTATTTTATCATTTCTATAATTGGAAAAGTTTTTCATTGACGAAATGAAACATTTCTAAATAATTTAAAATAGCTGAAACTTTACACTATATTTTCTCTTTATTTTATTTTGTATTCAATTTTAGAAACTTGTATGTTATTACATTCCACAATCACAATATCAAATTAATGATTGAGTGAAATTCGACAGGATAAACCCAAAATTGTTTCTCTCCCAAAACTATTTCAATGTTAGGATGAACTGTAATAATGATAATATTCGTATGGCTTTTATTGAAGTTCCTGACGGCAGTTCCAACTCGCCAGAATATACAGAGTCATATGTATGGGAACCCTGCAATAGGTTGGGGACTGTTGTAGATATAATACCTCAACTTTCAGGATACGTTATTGGTCAAATATTCTACCTTTTGACGTACAACTGAATTTCAACCCCTAATAAGGGGGTGACTTAGGGGTTGTAACTCAGATATTTAAAATGAAAAACCCATTGTGTCGTACATCATTTTAAAGGACATTTAAAACAAGAAAGATAACATCAATTGAAAAGTTATATGATACTTGTATCCAAAATGGCGACTGATTGAAGATTTAGTTTTTAAGGAAATATATAAGGGGTTGTAACTCAAATATTTTAAATGTAAACACCGATTGTATGATACATTATTTTAAAGGCCTTTACAAAACGAGAAAGATGACATCAATAAAAATGTTCTATGCTACTTTTATCCAAAATTGTTGCTGATTGAACTTTATCAATTATTTCTCTAAAAACCAAAACTTTCTCGTTTTGAAAAGGCCTTTGAATTGTTTAAAATGATGTATCACAAAATGGGTGTTTACATTCAAAATATTTGAGCTACAATCCCTCATTTCCGTAAAAACTAAAACTTCAATCAGCCGCCATTTTGGATACAAGTATCATAGAAAAATTTTATAGATGCCATCTTTCTTGTTTTGAAAAGGCCTGTAAAATGGTGTACCACACAATGGGTGTTTACATTTAAAATATTCGAGTTACAACCCCAATGGGTGTTTACATTTAAAATATTACATAAACAAATAGTTAATTGAATAGTTACAACCCCTAAGTCACCCCCTTATGAGGGGTTGAAATTAAGATGTTCGTCAAAAGATAGAGTATTTGACTAATAACTTATTCTGGAAGTTACAGTATTATATCTACAACAGTCTCCAACTTATTGAAGGGTTCCCATACATATGACTCACTCTGTATAATTTAAGCCGTCAATAGGCCTTACGAGGATGAACTGTTAAATCAATAAAAGAGATTCATATGAAAGTCTGCATAAATCTTGACTCACATGCAGCTGATACTCGATGAGCGGAGTCTCAATGCCTTGCTGATCGCAGAACTGAGTTCGCTGAGCGGCATACCTGACAGCTATCACACAGGCCTTGGCCAGCGTGTTCGAGCTCTCCTGCATTATGGCCACGCGGCCACACGACAAGTTCTCTAGCGCCGCTCCTAAACAATAAATCAGACATTGCAATTAAATAGATTTAAGATGAAAAAATAAATAAAATATCGAGCTCTCTGATTATCACTACGCTGCCACACGACAAGTTCTCTAGCGCTGCTCCCAAACATACAACTGCAATCAAATAGAGTTAAGATGACAAAATAATAGGATAGGAGGAAGGGGGTTTTCAATTCTCAGTTCGTCAAGTTCTCAGTTAATCAAGTACGTATTTCATGAGATACTGAAAAAATGGGAAGTTGTGATACTGAAGATAGAGGCCAAGACTTTAACATGACTCCCACCACATGAGATTCAACTCCGATTTTTTTGGGGAGGGGAGTTTGGTCAGTATGCTCTCGGCAGCCAGTACCCTCATTTCAAGAATTCTCTAGAGTGAGAGGGAAAGATGTGTGAGAGAGACATTCCCAATCCTTCATCCCTACCAAGCACCCCCTGGTTTGAGGGGTTGAGGTTCATATTATATCTCGTTGCCTCTACTATGATACTCAATATAACATTTCTTGAGATACTGAAATGAATGGGAATTTGATCCATACAGTTCAACTAGTTACAGGGCTCTGTGTGGCTGCAAGCAAACAGGTGAGGAATGGGATGTTAGTATAGGGAAACAACTCCTGGACCTTGTAAAGGGCTTGGGACACACAATAAGCTTCGGTTGACGTGTGAGAACCTTTGGATCTTTGAATCCGTCCCTTCAAAAACATAAACAAACAGGGCATCAAGTTTTCGTTGCAAGAAACATCTTGTAATAATATAGTAAGTTGGGGGATGAATTTATGAAAATATTTTTTTTCAGGAGCATAAGTAGCAACATTTGAATTTAAACTCTCAGTTCAAATAGTTTTGGAGCAACTGATATTATTTTGAGAGTGAAAGTATAACCCTATTTTTTGGGAAATGTCATTCATAAAAATTCGGAAGAGACAGTTGCGGGTTTATTCTGGTCTCTCCCGATCATTATAAATGAATTTTACATCCATTATAAATTAATATTAATTTAAAGTAAGTAGATAAATAAATAAACATACCGAGTATTCTTTGAGGATCGGAGAAGGAGGTCTCGTACTCTCCTTCAGGCGTAATATCACCAGTTCTATTTAGCAGATTTTCCCTCGGTATCCGATATTTGTGGAACATTATGAACCTGCAATCCAGAAATTGAGAATTCGATCCACAGTAATCATTAACGATCAATCTTCAAGTTCATATGCAATATCATTTAATCTATTGAAAGTTCCATATTCTAAATTAATTTTCATAGGGCTACTTGTTAATTTTTTTATTGGAATAGTCTGAATTGGATCGCAGCATTGCTCTTTTGGAGTACATTGTTGCCAGATTTCACAGAAACCAGAAAGCCTGTGAAATAATTGTAAGCAAGGAAGAACAAAAAATAGAGTGTAGGTCAGTTTTTATATCGTATTATATCCTATTATATTAAGCGAGCAATTTCTGTGTATCTGAATATATTTTTATATTTTATTATTTATATTTATTTATGGTTATTTATGTCCAACGGATCTCGAAAACGGCTCTAACGATTTTCACAGAATTTGGAACATAATAGGTTTATGATATAAAAATTTGCACTAGGTCTCATCCCTGGGAAAACTCGCTGAAGGACATGAAAAGGATAACAATTATTCATCCTTGGAAAAACAGATGATAATTTCTTCGTCTGTTGAAACAGGAGAGAAACAGATTTATTTCCAGCTGTGTAATCAATCAGCGAGAAATATTATCTAGACAATTTAATCGACTTGATCAAAATAATCTGATTTGTTGACATGACATGATAATCCTTCTAAACTAGAATATATTATAATTTTCGAAGTTGATCATTATTTGTCAATTTTAAATGATTAGTGAGTGTTATTTTGTTATTCAATTTGGTTTGTAAATAATCTAAATTAGAACTTTTTTGATTTCAAATGTTTGGACTGAAAATTGAACCTGAATTCAAGTGTATGGAACATAACCTACTTTCTGGACTATTTATGGTGTATAAATCAACATTCAGGGAAGAAACGGTTTTGGATTGTGCCTGTTAGTCCTTCCTCAATCATTTTAGAGATTTGTGTTCGGTTTATCAATAGTCAATAAATAAATAACGAGCGAAGCTCGGTGCCCCGATATTTGATGTTAATCCATTTCAAACAAGGCATAGCATCGCTTCGCTAAAGCTACATAGTAAGCGTCTCCAATACTACGTTTTCCAACGTAGCCATGCACGTATCTCTTGTAGGGCATGCGATAGCTAAACATTAAGCTAAACCTGAGCTAAACAATGACACTCGACCACAGCTCAAACTTTGATCAAATACAAAACTAATAAGAACTTATATTCCGGTGTGAAAGGTTTGTAGTTTGCCTATTGATGTATTCTCTTGTCTGTTGTGTTTGATGAAGAAGGATATTAGTAATATAATATATTACACTTTGACGTGTCATATACTGCGGGAGCGTTTCTCCCTTGATGCACTTTCATGTGACGAATAAGTAAAGTATGCTATGTTGCCCGAAGACGTAAGGCAAGCTACGCTAATGCGGTGTGAAATGGCATTGAGTGTGAACACTGCCATAAGAACCAATGGTAAGGTTTTCATTCTCACCCGTTATCGATGCCATGCAGACCGGCCTTCTCACCCAGGTCGCCGACCGTGATGCCCGGGAAGGGCAGCAGAGTGCTGGGGTCCCTTATGGGCACCACAAACAGGTGCAGGCCATGGTTGGTGCCATCACCTGCCAGCAGCTGAGCGAACAACAGCGCATGCGTGCACTGCTTGCCTACAACACACACACACATACACAATCAATCATCAGTCACTGAGCAAACAACAGCGCATGCGTGCACTGTTTGTCTACAACACACACATAATCAGTTATTTGAATGTAACGTTCTCTGTGATGACGGTTACTGAGCACTGTCAAAGAGGAAAGAGCATGAGAAGATATGCCATGGTCAGAGGGTGTTTATGTTTCAAATTTCACTGTTAACTAAACCGATAGTCCTAGTAGTTATTTTTTGTGAAGGTATGTGACGCTGGTAGTCTCTCATACTGTGCCCTTCTTACACTCTCACCACAAACAGTAATAATATAGTAATCGGCTATAGTTGACAAAAATTCTGCTTGAAATTTGGAGCATCAACGAACTATACCATGTGATATCTTCTTATGCTATCTTTTCTCTATGGCACTGTCTACTGGATAGAGTACTTGCGTATCAGCCTAGAGATACCAGGTTCAAACCCGCTCATCCCCAAGAAATTTTGACCAAGTCACTCCCGTGTTATCGGATGGGCACGTTGAAGTACGTATCTCGGTCGTGACTGAAGTATGACAGTCGGAAGGCCCATTGACGGCTTAAATTATATATATTCAGCCGAGGTGGGACCTTCTCGCAAGGTACTCTCCACCAAAAAAGCTATACGAATTTACTTTTTCCTGAGCACTGTGATTGGTCATTCCCGATAATATAAACATATTTCTATTTAAAGGCGAAAACATAACCTCCTAACTTCTCCTTTTTACCATGTGAAAATTCACAAAGCCATCTTGACTTTACACCGCACCGTAATTGGCAAGTGCAGGTAACGTTTCCATTCAATCAGTTCTTCGAATGTAACGTTATTTGTGATAACGATTACTGAGCACTGTGATTGGACGATTGGACATTTCAAATAATATCAATACATTGTCATTAAAAAGCGAAAACCTAACCTCTTAATCTTTCCTTTTACCTTGTGCAAATTCACATCAATTTCAGGATGTGAGTTGAATCTTGCCAGCACGCCATCAGCTGATCGATAAACGGTTGTAATCAGCAGACCGTTGCCATGATTCGTACTCTGCCGGATCGGTACTCTATATTTTAGGTTTTGATGAACTGAAAATTCACATTCATTTTAGGATGTGAGTTGAATCTTGCCGGCACACAATCAGGTGATCGATACTCTCTGTCGCAATCCGTTTCCGTTAACGGGTCGGTACTCTGTATGATAGGTTTTGATTATTTATGTATTATTTCTTCGACATGTCTGCTACATGACACTGCATTAACCTTGCCTTAGGCCTGTATGCAGATACTCGGTTTAAACGGAGAAATGTCAGCTGTTTAAACCCCGAATGATACACATTATGATAAATGCAACCATTTTCTCAAGTAAACATGGTTTATCATATGGCCCTTAATCAGCTATTAAGCATTGCATTGACTGATTATCTGCTACTTTACCTAGATTGCCTACCCAGCATTTGGTGGCGCCGACGTCGGGTGTGTTGATGACAAACTGCCTGATCTTGGGGTCATACTCGGCCACAGTACGCATGCGCTTGGTGTCACTTCCGTGCGCCAACTCTGTGATCGCCAAGCAGCTCAGAATCTACAAACAAACAATTATAATATCAAAACTAGTTTCAACCATCTACATACTATTATTAGAAGAAAGAAAAATTGAGGGCTTGAAGGAGTTCAAAAAACACTCAGGGAATTCCTTATTGTATTGTGTCCTTACAGATTAGCGGACTTCTTTGTTGGTTAATTTTTGATTAATGTATGTTATGTGAAATCTCTTTACTGTTCTGTTGAAAGATGAAAAGGATATTATAGTGAGGTCCACGTTATAATGGCAGTGTTTGATTAGCAATGGTATTGCTATACTTGTCTATCATTCAACAAAGCGGATAGCGCTATCTCTTTCTCGCTTCGCTTTGTTGCCACATCATCTTTTAACAATGTAGAATTAATAAACAAAATATTTCATCTTAATTATGAAAATTCATTATGAAATTAATGAAAATATAATTATTATTTTTAAAAGAGAATGAATAGTTAATATTACATCAATAAACCTGTATCAGCTACCGTCTATAGAAGGCATTGATAAGACAGAGGTTCGACAAGGTTGTTCGTCTATCTTTCTTCACTATCATTATAACGTGGACCTTACTATAGTAATATATTAGATTACACTTTGACGAATCATATACTGCGAAAGCGTTGCTCCTTTGATGCAGTTTCATATGACGAACAAGTAACGTAAAGTGAAGCAATCACTGTATTCCACATTGAAATATATACTGTTTATGAGAGCTCAAAGTTAAAAAAGTACATTCGTCGAGTTCAAAGCTAAATTTCAAACAGCTTAAACGCTCATAAGAAGATCAAAAACGTTAAACAAAGGAACACGTTAAAAGACTCTTATTGGAAATAATCAAAACTAATATACAGAGTGAGTCATATGTATGGGAACCCTTCAATAAATTGGAGACTGTTGTAGATATGATACTGTACCTTTTAGGATAAGTTATTGGTCAAATAAACTACCTTTTGACGTACAACTGAATTTCAACCCCTCGTAAGGGGGTGACTTAGGGGTTGTAACTCAGATATTTAAAATGTAAACACCCATTTTGTAATACATCATTTTAAAGGCCTTTTTAAAACAAGAAAAATGGTATCGATAAAAGGATCTATAATACTTGTATCCAAAATGGAGGCTGATTGAAGTTTTAGTTTTTAAGGAAATGAGGGGTTGTAACTCAAATATTTTGAATGTTAACACCCATTGTGTGGTACATCATTTTGAAGGCATCTCTGAAACAAGAAAGATGACATCAATAAAAATGTTGTATGATACTTTTATCCAAAATGACGGCTGATTAAAGTTAAGGTTTTTAAGAAATAATTGATAAAGTTCAATCAGCCGCCATTTTGGATAAAAGTATTACAGGACATTTTCATTGATGTCATCTTTCTCGTTTTGAAAAGGCTTTTAAAATAATGTATCACACAATGGTTGTTAACATTTAAAATATATGAGTTACAACCCCTCATTTCCTTAGAAACTAAAACTTCAATCAGCCTCCATTTTGAATACAAGTGTCATAGATCATTTTTATCAATACCATTTCTCTTGTTTTAAAAATACCTTTAAAATGATGTACCACACAATGGGAGTTTACACTTAAAATATTCGAGTTACAACTCCTAAGTTTGTACCAAACAATGGGTGTTTACATTTAAAATATTCGAGTACAACCCCTCATTTCCTTAAAAACTAAATCTTCAATCAGTCGCCATTTTGGATACAAGTATCATATAACTTTTCAATTGATGTTATCTTTCTTGTTTTAAATGTCCTTTAAAATGATGTAGGACACAATGGGTGTTTACATTTAAAATATTTGAGTTACAACCCCTAAGTCACCCCCTTATGAGTAGTTGAAATTCAGTTGTACGTCAAAAGGTAGAGTATTTGACGAATAACTTATCCTGAAAATTACAGTATTATATCTACAACAGTCTCCAATTTATTGAAGGATTCTCATACATATGACTCACTCTGTATATTGAGTTACAAAACATGATTTGAATATCAATTGAAACTAGATTGATATCTATGGGTCATATCTAGAGTCATGATTTTCGCTCCGAATTTTCATCTGAATGAGACAACAAATCAATACAATAGATTCATTGATTGTTGTATTTTTCAAAGGCAGAATAAAGTTTCAGTCTCATTTTCATTCTATTGTAACAGTCATAATCAATTCATCTCCTAGACAAAGGTGGATAATCACTTGTCTTTTGTTCGTTATATTTTTATTTATAAATATCTCACTGTATGGTGAGAGTGAGATTACCTCCTTCGAACTAACAGCATTGGTTGTATAGTATGCATTGAAGTTATAATTATATAAAGCTGACTGTTTGAAGTGAGACAAGCTGAAACTCTAATTTAACAAGTCAGTGACA